>NC_084616.1:69680580-69883080 GCF_033978795.1 Nerophis ophidion | reverse complement strand
CATGTTCAATCCTTTTTTTAAATGCTCCAGGGAGTCACTAGGGCGGCACTAAAGAGCTGCGGGTTGCTGATCCCCGCTTTAAAGGCCTACTGAAACCCACTCCTACCGACCACGCAGTCTGATAGTTTATATATCAATGATGAAATATTAACATTGCAACACATGCCAATACGGCCTTTTTAGTTTACTAAATTGCAATTTTAAATTTCCCGCTAGTTATCCTGTTGAAAACGCTTATGTTGACGCGTGCTTGTGACGTTATTGGTTGGAGCGGACATTTTATCCCAGCACCACTCACGGCTAAAAGTCGTCTGCTTTAATCGCATAATTACACGGTATTTTGGACATCTATGTTGCTGAATCTTTTGCAATTTGTTCAATTAATAATGGAGATTATAAAGAAGAATGCTGTTGGTGGAAAGCGGTGGATTGCATCCAAAACAGAGCCGGTGTTTCTTTGTTTGTTGTGAAGCTTTAATATGGAACAGAGCGGTCAAGCGAACATGTTTCTCTACCACATGTCAACCGGCAGGTTTCGGTGAGAAAATTGTGGTAATACGTCGGCTCTTACCGGAGACATGAGCGGAGCTTGCGTCCTCCTGCAGCTGTCAAAGAGGCAGCTGCGAATTTCTTGGCTCCTCCATGGCTTCCATCAGAGACACTGGCGGTCACCACACCCCTCCGACTTTCAGGTATGACTTTATAAACTCACTAAAACACTAGTGGGCTTCACGATGGCAGAGGGGTTAGTGCATATGCCTCACAATACAAAGGTCCTGCAGTCCTGGGTTCAATCCCAGGCTCGGGATCTTTCTGTGTGGAGTTTGCATGTTCTCCCCGTGACTGCGTGGGTTCCCTCCGGCTTCCTCCCACTTCCAAAGACATGCACCTGGAAATAGGTTGATTGGCAACACAAAATTGGCCCTAGTGTGTGAATGTGAGTGTGAATGTTGTCTGTCTATCTGTGTTGGCCCTGCGATGGGGTGGCAACTTGTCCAGCGTGTACCCCGCTTTCCGCCCGATTGTGGCTGAGATAGGCGCCAGCACCCCCCGCAACCCCAAAAGGGAATAGGCGGTAGTAAATGGATGGCTGGATAAAACACTAGTAACACAATAAGCAGATAAGGGATTTTCCAGAATTATCCTAGCAAATAAATGGCTTAAATGATAAATGGGTTGTACTTGTATAGCGCTTTTCTACCTTCAAGGTACTCAAAGCGCTTTGACACTACTTCCACATTTACCCATTCACACACACATTCACACACTGATGGAGGGAGCTGCCATGCAAGACGCTAACCAGCACCCATCAGGAGCAAGGATGAAGTGTCTTGCTCAGGACAAAACGGACGTGTCTAATAAAATCTGAATTGCTCCCACTGCCGTCGCTTTTTTTTTTCTTTTTTTCTACTGCTTCACTCTAACTTTCCTCATCCACAAATCTTTAATTTTTGCTCAAATTAATGGGGAAATCATCGCAGTCTCGGTCCAAATCGCTCTTGCTGCTGGTGGCCATGATTGTAAACAATGTCAGGATGAGAGGAGCTCCACAACCCGTGACGTCACGCGCACATCGTCTGCTACTTCCGGTACAGGCAAGGCTTTTTTTATTAGCGACCAAAAGTTGCGAACTTTATTGTCGATGTTCTCTACTAAATCCTTTCAGCAAAAATATGGCAATGTCACGAAATGATCAAGTATGACACATAGAATGGACCTGCTTTCCCTGTTTAAATAAGAAAATCTCATTTCAGTAGGCCTTTAAGTTCTTAAAAGTCACCCAATAAAGACATGATAGAAGAACAGCGGACTCACCAGTGCTACCTGTGACCCAGACTCCACTTCGGCCTCAATCTCAGCCAAACACTTGTACTGCTGCGGTGACTCTATCACCAGCTCCCGTTTAGGGGCTTTTGCTGCCCGGCCTGGTATGGCGCTCATGGTACCTGTGATCAGGTGCTCCCAGCTATCATTGTGCGAGAATGGACTTGCGCTGTTCGGAAGGACTGAGAATGCTCCACTGAACGTTTTCTTCTGTGCTCCGTTGCAAAAGCCTCTCTCCTGGCCCCACCCAACTTTGCAGCTGTGATGATGACGATGGTGTGTGTGTTTGTGTGTGTGTGTGTGTGTGTGTGTGTGAGATTACTTTACAGTGTGAGATGTGTGCAAGTGGGAGTAGTTCACAATTCGCAAAACATGTATGCTCTAGACCAGTGGTTCTCAAAAGGGGGTACTTGAAGGTATACCAAGGGGTACGTGAGATTTTTTTTCAAATATTCTAAAAATAGCAACAATTCAAAAATCCTTTATAAGTATATTTATTGAATAATACTTCAACAAAATATGAATGTAAGTTCATAAATTGTGAAAAGAAATTCAACAATGCAATATTCAGCGTTGACAGCTAGATTTTTTGTGGACATGTTCCATAAATATTGATGTTAAAGATTTCTTTTTTTGTGAAGAAATGTTTAGAATTAAGTTCATGAATCCAGATGGATCTCTATTACAATCCCCAAAGAGGGCACTTTAAGTTGATGATTACTTCTATGTGTAGAAATCGTTATTTATAATTAAAACGTGTTTATTTTTCAACAAGTTTTTTGATATATGTTTTTTTCCAAATAGTTCAAGAAAGACCACAACAAATGAGCAATATTTTGCACTGTTATACAATTTAATAAATCAGAAACTGATGACATAGTGCTGTGTTTTACTTCTTTACCTCTTTTTTTCAACTAAAAATGCTTTGTTCTAATTAGGGGGTACTTGAATTAAAAAGATGTTCACAGGGGGTACATCACTGGAAAAAAGGTTGAGAACCACTGCTCTAGATCAGGGATGTCAAAGTCGAGGCCGAATGATATTGGATTAGTATTAGAATCGGCCCGCCGGCCACAGCCGCCTGCTGCTGTTTTGCACGCACCAATACTCCATCAGTGTTGGCGCTAGGAATTTTCAAAATGTGGTCTCAGGGACCACAACAAGTCATAAAAATGGTGTCCACCAATACATTTTTGGGGTCCCACTTTTTTGTAACCATTTTAAAAACAAATGATAAATGTATGCATGATGCTGATACATCTCACATTCTATATTGGGTTTTGGAAAAAGGTAGTCACAAACATTATTTGATTCATAAAAAAAATTTAAAAAATACGAAAGAAAACACATTTTTATGCATATGTAAATGTATTCCGTTATTCATGGATCAAAATTTTACCGCTGCCAGTATTTTTTTCTATATTTTTATTGTAATATTTTCAAAATGTGTTTTTTCCATTTTTGTCCAAAGTAAGACGGAGAAAACAGTCTGAAGTTGTCTTTATTTTTTAGTTTTAATGCCATGATTTAAATAGTCCGGCCCGCGTGTCGTGTGCACAGATTTTCTTCATTGTGGCCCCTGAGCTAAAATGACTTTGACATGGTCATAAGCAGGGGTCTCAAACTCAATTTACCTGGGGGCCACTGGATGCAGAGTCTGGGTGAGGCTGGGCCGCAGGAAAATATTTCTTAAAAAATATATTTTTAAATGTCAATATTTTTATTTTCAACACAAAATAAAATCAGCATATAAATGGACAAAATGAAGATTAAGAAATGTGAGGCAATGCATTTTCCATCCATCCATCCATCCATTTTCTACCGCTTATTCCCTTTTGGGGTCGAGGGGGGCGCTGGCGCCTATCTCAGCTACAATCGGGCGGAAGGCGGGGTACACCCTGGACAAGTCGCCACCTCATCGGCAATGCAAATTAAATAAATAAATAAAAACAAATAACGATGATTTGAATTGGTCCAGGTTATCGGGGACTGTTATTACTGACGGACAGGTGTCAGCCAGGTACGTTAGAAAATTCCATGGCAACGTCTCTGTCGCTTTCACTCATTTGCCGCTTTTCCACTAATGCAGGGGTAGGCAACCCAGAATGTTGAAAGAGCCATTTTGGACCCAAATAACAAAAATTGTCTCTGTCTGGAGAAAATGGGAGGGGGGGAGGGTTCTCTGCTTTCATCACGCAAGTGACGGTAGATTTACCAATCTATGTGATTGGTAGATTCCTTCAGCTCCGCACACAACGCTGTCAAGCACCATTCATACAAAACTCGCGGGCCGCGTTAACATTAAACTTTCATATTAAGGTGGGGGCCGCGAAATAACGTATCGCGGGCCGCAATTGGCCCGCGGGCCTCATATCTGAGACCCCTGGGGTTGATGTTGTAGTTTTCGAACTACCCATTTTTTTTTCCTGTGGTTAATATATGAAAGAATATGTATTTCTTCTAAAATTTAGTGGGTGCGGCTTATATCCCTCTGTAATGCGGAAAATATGGTGCAATTATGCAATTAGTATCCAGTAATTTGCTGAAGATTGTGTGTGATAAAGATGTGTCAGCTATTTAACACAATCTCTCCTCTTGCAAGTAGTTCATCACAGCGGCCACATAGCACAAAATGAAAAATCAGAAGGGCTTAAAATAACAATCTACAATGTCAGGACTGAGCAGCACGGTGGAGGAGGGGTTAGTGCATGTGCCTCACAAAACGAAGGTCCAGAGTAGTCCTGAGTTCAATTCCGGGCTCGGGATCTTTCTGTGTGGGGTTTGCATGTTCTCCCCGTGACTGCGTGGGTTCCGTCCAGGGAGTTTTTTACCCAAGTCCAGCGTGGTGGAAATGGTGGAGTGTGAGTCCACCGTAAGTAATGATATCAATGAAAGAGTCATGTTAGTTTTTCTGTGGTCTTATTGAGGCGTCGTGATGGCGTTACCAGTTCAGTGCGATAATAGCCCCATTGTCAAAAGGCCTGTAGTGCAGAGAGGCTTAATTTAGCAACATCTCAGGCCCGCCTTTATTCCAATCAAACCTCCAACAGCTGATACTGCTACC
The DNA here is from genome assembly GCF_033978795.1 of Nerophis ophidion. Classification (NCBI taxonomy): domain Eukaryota; kingdom Metazoa; phylum Chordata; class Actinopteri; order Syngnathiformes; family Syngnathidae; genus Nerophis; species Nerophis ophidion. The sequence goes on along the minus strand of NC_084616.1, from coordinate 69,878,192 downwards.
TTCCCGTGTTAATGAGTGGGGTTGACTTTAGGTTTTAAAGCAGGGGTGTCAAACTCAAACACAGAGTGGGACAAAATTTAAAACTGAACAAAGCCGCGGACCAAGGTTGAACAAATGAACCTTTTAATCGGGACCCAAACAAGTTTTGCATTGAATATTGAACAAGCAAGGCTTGTATAACTTTATAGTGACATGCAAAATTGAGTTTCAAATAATAATAATAATAATTAAAAAATATCAATGGCATATCAAATAAAATTTAAATACAAATTTAATGCCTCTTTTCTATTTGCAGCCTTCCGAGGTAAATATCCAAATATGTTGTAGCGTCCGGAAAGAGTTAGTGCTGCAAGTGGTTATGGGTATTTGTTCTGTTGTGTTTATGTTTGTTACAGTGCAAATGTTCTCCCGAAATGTTATTGTCATTCCTGTTTGGTGTGAGTTCACAGTGTGGCGCATATTTGTAACAGTGTTAAAGTTGTTTATACAGCCACCCTCAGTGTGACCTGTATGGCTGTTGACCAAGTATGCCTTGCATTCACTTATGTGTGTGTAATAGCCGCATATATTATGCGAGTGGGCCTGCACGCTGTTTGTATGGAGGAAATGCGGACGTGACAACAGGTTGTAGAGAATGCTAAAGGTAGTGCCTTTAAGGCATGCCCTCAATATTGTTGTCCGGGTGGAAATCGGGAGAATGCTTGCCCCGGGAGATTTTCGGGAGGGGCACTGAACTTCGGGAGGATTGGCAAGTGTGAGAAATTGCGGTGTTACAGCCAGGGGCGCTGAAAAGGGGGGGTAAAGGAGACTAGTTCTAGGGGCCTATGATTGAGGGGGGCCCAGAGAAGCCCCTAGTGATGATGAAATTATATGAAATTATGTGTTGGGGGCCCTGTAAAGATTCTTTTCATGGGGCCCAAAATCCCTAGCGGCGCCCCTGGTTACCGCGGCACCGCTGTTGTGTAACAACAGCGGGCCAGCTGTAATGTTAATTTGATATTGCCTCGAGGGCCAAATCAAATTACACGGCGGGCCAAATTTGGCCCACGGGCCAGAGTTTGATATCCATGTTTTAAAGTATCCGACAGCTGATACTGCTACTTTCCCGTTGTTAATGAGTGGGGTTCACTTTAGTTTTTGAGTATCCAACAGCTGATACTGCTACTTTCCGTTGTTAATGAGTGGGGTTCACTTTAGTTTTTGAGTATCCGACAGCTGATACTGCTACCTTCCCGTGTTAATGAGTGGGGTTCACTTTAGTTTTTGAGTATCCAACAGCTGATACTGCTACTTTCCGTTGTTAATGAGTGGGGTTCACTTTAGTTTTTGAGTATCCGACAGCTGATACTGCTACCTTCCCGTGTTAATGAGTGGGGTTCACTTTAGTTTTTGAGTATCCGACAGCTGATACTGCTACCTTCCCGTGTTAATGAGTGGGGTTCACTTAAGTTTTTGAGTATCCGACAGCTGATACTGCTACCTTCCGTTGTTAATGAGTGGGGTTCACTTTAGTTTTTGAGTATCCGACAGCTGATACTGCTACCTTCTTGTGTTAATGAGTGGGGTTCACTTTAGTTTTTGAGTATCCGACAGCTGATACTGCTATCTTCCCGTGTTAATGAGTGGGGTTCACTTTAGTTTTTGAGTATCCGACAGCTGATACTGCTACCTTCCGTTGTTAATGAGTGGGGTTCACTTTAGTTTTTGAGTATCCGACAGCTGATACTGCTACTTTCCGTTGTTAATGAGTGGGGTTCACTTTAGTTTTTGAGCATCCGACAGCTGATACTGCTACCTTCCGTTGTTAATGAGTGGGGTTCACTTTAGTTTTTGAGTATCCGACAGCTGATACTGCTACCTTCCCGTGTTAATGAGTGGGGTTCACTTGAGTTTTTGAGTATCCGACAGCTGATACTGCTACCTTCCCGTGTTAATGAGTGGGGTTCACTTTAGTTTTTGAGTATCCGACAGCTGATACTGCTGCCTTCCCGTGTTAATGAGTGGGGTTCACTTTAGTTTTTGAGTATCCAACAGCTGATACTGCTACCTTCTTGTGTTAATGAGTGGGGTTCACTTTAGTTTTTGAGCATCCGACAGCTGATACTGCTACCTTCCCGTGTTAATGAGTGGGGTTCACTTTAGTTTTTGAGTATCCGACAGCTGATACTGTTACCTTCTTGTGTTAATGAGTGGGGTTCACATTAGTTTTTGAGTATCCGACAGCTGATACTGCTACCTTCCGTTGTTAATGAGTGGGGTTCACTTTAGTTTTTGAGTATCCGACAGCTGATACTGCTACCTTCCGTTGTTAATGAGTGGGGTTCACTTTAGTTTTTGAGTATCCGACAGCTGATACTGCTACCTTCCCGTGTTAATGAGTGGGGTTCACTTTAGTTTTTGAGTATCCGACAGCTGATACTGCTACTTTCCGTTGTTAATGAGTGGGGTTCACTTTAGTTTTTGAGTATCCGACAGCTGATACTGCTACCTTCCCGTGTCAATGAGTGGGGTTCACTTTAGTTTTTGAGTATCCAACAGCTGATACTGCTACCTTCCCGTGTTAATGAGTGGGGTTCACATTAGTTTTTGAGTATCCGACAGCTGATACTGCTACTTTCCCGTTGTTAATGAGTGGGGTTCACTTTAGTTTTTGAGTATCCGACAGCTGATACTGCTACCTTCCCGTGTCAATGAGTGGGGTTCACTTTAGTTTTTGAGTATCCGACAGCTGATACTGCTACCTTCCCGTGTTAATGAGTGGGGTTCACTTTAGTTTTTGAGTATCCGACAGCTGATACTGCTACCTTCCCGTGTCAATGAGTGGGGTTCACTTTAGTTTTTGAGTATCCGACAGCTGATACTGCTACCTTCCCGTGTCAATGAGTGGGGTTCACTTTAGTTTTTGAGTATCCGACAGCTGATACTGCTACTTTCCGTTGTTAATGAGTGGGGTTCACTTTAGTTTTTGAGTATCCGACAGCTGATACTGCTACCTTCCCGTGTCAATGAGTGGGGTTCACTTTAGTTTTTGAGTATCCAACAGCTGATACTGCTACCTTCCCGTGTTAATGAGTGGGGTTCACATTAGTTTTTGAGTATCCGACAGCTGATACTGCTACTTTCCCGTTGTTAATGAGTGGGGTTCACTTTAGTTTTTGAGTATCCGACAGCTGATACTGCTACCTTCCCGTGTTAATGAGTGGGGTTCACTTTAGTTTTTGAGTATCCAACAGCTGATACTGCTACTTTCCGTTGTTAATGAGTGGGGTTCACTTTAGTTTTTGAGTATCCGACAGCTGATACTGCTACCTTCCCGTGTTAATGAGTGGGGTTCACTTTAGTTTTTGAGTATCCGACAGCTGATACTGCTACCTTCCCGTGTTAATGAGTGGGGTTCACTTAAGTTTTTGAGTATCCGACAGCTGATACTGCTACCTTCCGTTGTTAATGAGTGGGGTTCACTTTAGTTTTTGAGTATCCGACAGCTGATACTGCTACCTTCTTGTGTTAATGAGTGGGGTTCACTTTAGTTTTTGAGTATCCGACAGCTGATACTGCTATCTTCCCGTGTTAATGAGTGGGGTTCACTTTAGTTTTTGAGTATCCGACAGCTGATACTGCTACCTTCCGTTGTTAATGAGTGGGGTTCACTTTAGTTTTTGAGTATCCGACAGCTGATACTGCTACTTTCCGTTGTTAATGAGTGGGGTTCACTTTAGTTTTTGAGCATCCGACAGCTGATACTGCTACCTTCCGTTGTTAATGAGTGGGGTTCACTTTAGTTTTTGAGTATCCGACAGCTGATACTGCTACCTTCCCGTGTTAATGAGTGGGGTTCACTTGAGTTTTTGAGTATCCGACAGCTGATACTGCTACCTTCCCGTGTTAATGAGTGGGGTTCACTTTAGTTTTTGAGTATCCGACAGCTGATACTGCTGCCTTCCCGTGTTAATGAGTGGGGTTCACTTTAGTTTTTGAGTATCCAACAGCTGATACTGCTACCTTCTTGTGTTAATGAGTGGGGTTCACTTTAGTTTTTGAGCATCCGACAGCTGATACTGCTACCTTCCCGTGTTAATGAGTGGGGTTCACTTTAGTTTTTGAGTATCCGACAGCTGATACTGTTACCTTCTTGTGTTAATGAGTGGGGTTCACATTAGTTTTTGAGTATCCGACAGCTGATACTGCTACCTTCCGTTGTTAATGAGTGGGGTTCACTTTAGTTTTTGAGTATCCGACAGCTGATACTGCTACCTTCCGTTGTTAATGAGTGGGGTTCACTTTAGTTTTTGAGTATCCGACAGCTGATACTGCTACCTTCCCGTGTTAATGAGTGGGGTTCACTTTAGTTTTTGAGTATCCGACAGCTGATACTGCTACTTTCCGTTGTCAATGAGTGGGGTTCACTTTAGTTTTTGAGTATCCAACAGCTGATACTGCTACCTTCCCGTGTTAATGAGTGGGGTTCACATTAGTTTTTGAGTATCCGACAGCTGATACTGCTACTTTCCCGTTGTTAATGAGTGGGGTTCACTTTAGTTTTTGAGTATCCGACAGCTGATACTGCTACCTTCCCGTGTTAATGAGTGGGGTTCACTTTAGTTTTTGAGTATCCGACAGCTGATACTGCTACCTTCCCGTGTCAATGAGTGGGGTTCACTTTAGTTTTTGAGTATCCGACAGCTGATACTGCTACTTTCCGTTGTTAATGAGTGGGGTTCACTTTAGTTTTTGAGTATCCGACAGCTGATACTGCTACCTTCCCGTGTCAATGAGTGGGGTTCACTTTAGTTTTTGAGTATCCGACAGCTGATACTGCTACCTTCCCGTGTTAATGAGTGGGGTTCACTTTAGTTTTTGAGTATCCGACAGCTGATACTGCTACCTTCCCGTGTCAATGAGTGGGGTTCACTTTAGTTTTTGAGTATCCGACAGCTGATACTGCTACCTTCCCGTGTCAATGAGTGGGGTTCACTTTAGTTTTTGAGTATCCGACAGCTGATACTGCTACTTTCCGTTGTTAATGAGTGGGGTTCACTTTAGTTTTTGAGTATCCGACAGCTGATACTGCTACCTTCCCGTGTCAATGAGTGGGGTTCACTTTAGTTTTTGAGTATCCAACAGCTGATACTGCTACCTTCCCGTGTTAATGAGTGGGGTTCACATTAGTTTTTGAGTATCCGACAGCTGATACTGCTACTTTCCCGTTGTTAATGAGTGGGGTTCACTTTAGTTTTTGAGTATCCGACAGCTGATACTGCTACCTTCCCGTGTTAATGAGTGGGGTTCACTTTAGTTTTTGAGTATCCGACAGCTGATACTGCTACCTTCCCGTGTCAATGAGTGGGGTTCACTTTAGTTTTTGAGTATCCAACAGCTGATACTGCTACCTTCTTGTGTTAATGAGTGGGGTTCACTTTAGTTTCTGAGTATCCGACAGCTGATACTGCTATCTTCCCGTGTTAATAAGTGGGGGTCACTTTAGTTTTTGAGTATCCGACAGCTGATACTGCTACCTTCCCGTGTTAATGAGTGGGGTTCACTTTAGTTTTTGAGTATCCGACAGCTGATACTGTTACCTTCTTGTGTTAATGAGTGGGGTTCACATTAGTTTTTGAGTATCCGACAGCTGATACTGCTACCTTCCGTTGTTAATGAGTGGGGTTCACTTTAGTTTCTGAGTATCCGACAGCTGATACTGCTATCTTCCCGTGTTAATAAGTGGGGGTCACTTTAGTTTTTGAGTATCCGACAGCTGATACTGCTACCTTCCCGTGTTAATGAGTGGGGTTCACTTTAGTTTTTGAGTATCCGACAGCTGATACTGTTACCTTCTTGTGTTAATGAGTGGGGTTCACATTAGTTTTTGAGTATCCGACAGCTGATACTGCTACCTTCCGTTGTTAATGAGTGGGGTTCACTTTAGTTTTTGAGTATCCGACAGCTGATACTGCTACCTTCCGTTGTTAATGAGTGGGGTTCACTTTAGTTTTTGAGTATCCAACAGCTGATACTGCTACTTTCCGTTGTTAATGAGTGGGGTTCACTTTAGTTTTTGAGTATCCGACAGCTGATACTGCTATCTTCCCGTGCTAACTAGTGGGGTTCATTTTAGTTTTTGAGTATCCAACAGCTGATACTGCTATCTTCTGTTGTTAATGAGTGAGGTTTACTTTAGTTTCTGAGTATCCGACAGCTGATACTGCTATCTTCCCGTGTTAATGAGTGAGGTTTACTTTAGTTTCTGAGTATCCGACGGCTAATACTGCTACCTTCCATTGTTAATGAGTGGGGTTCACTTTAGTTTTTGTCCGTGCAAGTGCTCTGTGAAAACATCTGGAATGCAGCAACATTCTTGCACAGCTGGAAGCCATTAGGAAGTGTTAGCTGTCCACACCCTTCCCAAGGGTCTGTCAGGGTTACTCGCGCACACATCGATGACGTTGAGCATCTCTTGCACAAAAACACACTTGAGAGAAGGGTTGACGTCATGTTTCGAAGCCGACCATCACGACACACACCCAGGAGAAGGAGAAATATAAACCTACTCTGCTGGAACGGCAGGTCTTGAACAAAGAACATGTGGGTCATGTCAAAGCATACAAGGCGAGAGGGGAATACCAGGGGTTCTAATGATGTCAGCGGTGCTAAAAGTTCTTGTCCGGAATTTAATTTAAGTTTGTTGACATATCATTTTGAGGAATCGAGTGCCGAGAAAGTTGTAAAAGCCAGCACATTAACAAGGTAACAATTAAAAATAAAAACACTTTTAAAGGTTTTTGTTGTGGCCATGACAGGGCAGAACCTGCTTAGCGGGATTTGACCTTTTTATGTTTTATTGCCACTTTTGTTAACTTTAGTTGTCAACTCTACCATATCTCTTACTATACTGTCGTGTAGAACTTACAAACCCTGTTTCCATATGAGTTGGGAAATTGTGTTGGATGTAAATATAAACAGAATACAATGATTTGCAAATCATTTTCAACCCATATTCAGTTGAATGCACTACAAAGACAACATATTTGATGTTCAAATTGATAAACATTTTTTTTTTTGCAAATAATCATTAACTTTAGAATTTGATGCCAGAAACATGTGACAAAAAAGTTGGGAAAGGTAGCAGTATATACTGATAAAGTTGAGAAATGCTCATCAAACACTTATTTGGGACATCCCACGTGTGCAGGCTAATTGGGAACAGGTGGGTGCCATGATTGGGTATAAAAGCAGCTTCCATGAAATGCTAAGTAATTCACAAACAAGGAGGGGTGAGGGTCACCACTTTGTAAGCAAATTGTCGAACAGTTTTAGAACAACATTTCTCAACAAGCTATTGCAAGGAATTTAGGGATTTTACCATCTATGGTCCGTAAAATCATCAAAAGGTTCAGAGAATCTGGACAAATCACTGCACTTAACTGATGATATTACGGTCCTTTGATCCTCAGGCGGTACTGCATCAAAAACAGACATCAGTGTGTAAAGGATATCACCACATGGGCTCAGGAACACTTCATAAAGCCACTGTCAGTAACTACAGTTTGTTGCTACATCTGTAAGTGCAAGTTAAAACTCTGCTATGCAAAGCAAAACCCATTTAGCAACAACACCCAGGAACGCCGCTGGCTTCGCTGGGCCCGAGCTCATCTAAGATAGACTGATGCAAAGTGGAAAAGTGTTCTGTGGTCAGACGAGTCCACATTTCAAATTATTTTTGGAAACTGTGGACCTGGTGTCCTCCGGAACAAAGAGGAAAATAACCATCCGGATTGTTATAGGCGCAAAGTTCAAAAGCCAGCATCTGTGATGCTATGGGGGTGCATTAGTGCCCAAGGCATGGGTAACTTACACATCTGTGAAGGCACCATTAATGCTTAATGGTCCATACAGGTTTTAGAGCAACATATGTTGTCATCCAAGCAACGTTATCATGGACGCCCCTGCTTATTTCAGCAAGACAATGCCAAGCCACATGTTACAACAGCGTGGTTTCATAGTAAAAGAGTGTGTGTACTTTCCTGGCCCGCCTGCAGTCTAGACCTGTCTCCCATCGAAAATGCGTGGCGCATAATGAAGCGTAAAATACGACAGCGGAGATCCCAGACTGTTGAACGACTAAAGCTCTACATAAAACAAGAATGGAAGTTAATTATTATTTGTAAAAAGAAAAATAAAGTTTATGAGTTTGAACATCAAATATCTTGTCTTTGTAGTGCATTCAATTGAATATGGGTTGGAAAGGATTTGCAAATCCTTGTATTCCGTTTATATTTACATCTAACACAATTTCCCAACTCATATGGAAACAGGGTTTCTAAATCAATGACAGTTTTGTGCTGGTATTACTGTTGGTAATTTCTACTGTTCCTCAGTATAACATGAACGATTATTTATGTGTGAAAAGAAATGTGAGTCTAGATCTCTATTCTCCCATTCTGTACTTTCACAGTCTAAACCGCCAAATGTTTTTGGCGGTTTAGACTGGTAGTATTTGAATGCTGCCTCTATGTGTCATGGTGTATTTATCAACGATATTTTTCCAGCTCTTCTATTTTCGTGATGACTGTTACTTTAGCTTCTTCCAGTGGTCGGTTTACTTTGATAAATATTTTGCCGTTTGCTGTCCATGTTTGTTGTATTTTACCTTGTTTTTCTAGGTTTTGTGCTTCCCTGGCAATTTCTGTGTTGGTTTTCATTAAATGTTCATTTATATACACATTTGTTCCTCTTATGTCACGTCCCGGGCACATGTCAATGCGCATTCCCCGCCTGCACGCGTCACTCCACTGGCTGCAATCAATCTGAAATCAGCGCACCTGCCGGGGATGATATTCCTGGTCTTCTTAAGCCTGCACAACCTGCCATCCCTCGCCGGTATATAGTTTCTCAATGGTGTACCTACCCTCTGTTGCCCTGAAAGTGAGCTGTGCGTCTCACTTATCCCTGGATCTCCCTCTGGACTCTGAGTGCCTCCCTCGTTCCTCGACTACTCGCTCGCCCGCGGACTCTGACGCCTCTCTCTGCCCCACGGACCTGACGCGAATCTCGAATCCTTTTATGCGTTGCCCTCTTTGGTTATATCTGCTTCCTCATTCAATATTTACAGTAACACTCAACAGGTAATCTACACACATAGTCACACACATACACACTTGGATTTTGTCACACACCATTCTATAGTTTATTACTATTGTTTATTATTATTATGTATATATTAATTATACATATACTAAATCATTATACATTACCTTTCCCTGTTGTTTGTTGCTTTCATCTTACTTAGTCAAACATAACATCTGAGTTCCCTTTTCTGTTTTAATAATGCAGTTTTCAATCAATCAATGTTTATTTATATAGCCCTAAATCACAAATGTCTCAAAGGACTGCACAAACCATTACGACAACGACATCCTCGGAAGAACCCACATAAGGGCAAGGAAAACTCACACCCAGTGGGCAGGGAGAATTCACACCCAGTGGGACGCCAGTGACAATGATGACTATGAGAAACCTTGGAGAGGACCTCAAACCCCCCCTCTAGGGGACTGAAAGCAATGGATGTCGAGCGGGTCTAACATGATACTGTGAAAGTTCAATCCATAGTGCCTCCAACACAGCCGCGAGAGTTCAGTTCAAAGAGGATCCAAGACAGCAGCGAGAGTCCCGTCCCAAGGAAACCATCCCAAGCGGAGGAGGATCAGCATCGTAGAGATGTCCCCAACTGATACACAGGCGAGCGGTCCATCCTTGGTCCCGACGAGCGGTCCATCCTGGGTCTCGACTCTGGACAGCCAGTACTTTATCCATGGTCATCAGACCAGACCCCCTCCACAAGGGAAGGGGGGACATAGAAGAAAAAGAAAAGAAGCGGCAGATCAACTGGTCTAAAAAGGAGGTCTATTTAAAGGCTAGAGTATACAAATGAGTTTTAAGGTGAGACTTAAATGCTTCTACTGAGGTAGCATCTCGATTTGTTTTCTGTTTACAAATCTCAAAATTATTGCTGGGGGAGGATCAGTCTTTTTTTTTCTGCGGAATTGACGGCAGGCTTCAATGTTGTGGATGTTAGGTTCCACTCCCCTGGACTAAATGCTCCCCCTCCAACCATCAGAGGCCACCGCCCTAACATAGATAAGAGGCTTGATGCTGAGTCCTGTCACGATTACATTTATTCTAAAATATTGCTGTAGTTCCTTTACTCGGTCTGTTAGCGCATGTATTTGTCTTTCCTTTTCATCATTTTGAACTCGAACTAACTTTACCTCCTCCACCAAGCTGCATGATTGTTACCTGACTTCGTTCAATTGTTGACACCTCCGCTGTTAAAAACTCCAAGGCTCTTTTAATTTTCTTGCAAGCGTTTTGTTTAGCGCTATGTTGATTCTGGCTCTGTACCCCAGTTTTGCCGATGGTTCTGGTGGATATCCGCTATTGCTCGTAGGGACCCTCTCGCTAGTTTTGTCTCTGCCACTGCTGATCGCTCACCGGCTTCGCTTTTAACCCTTACTCGCTTGCCAGGACCCTCTGCAGATAGCAGGACTTTCGCCAGTCTCTTCAACGCCGCCTCCACTGCTCCGTAGCCTGCGCTGGGATTCTCTGTTGTGTCAGATTTCTGGCTAGTTCCTCTACTGTAGTCTGTCGCCGGCGAGCGAGCAGCACCGGCGACGGGCTACGGCAGTATGTGGAATTAAATTATTGAATGGATTATGTAAAAGAGTGATCTACGTTGTCTGTTTGCCATCTCCTGGTGAATATTGGCTATAGCGTTATGGGGTTGCTTTCTGGTTGGCCAACGATTTACGTGGTGTTGCGCACCTGACGGCAAGTGAGTGAGTCTCTTCTGAAGTCCACAGTAAGGAGACGTAACTTCATCACATCGCCTGGTTATTGACTCCAACCAAATATATTACAGATTAAGCAAGGAAATCAAACAAAGCACCAAAATGATTCAATTCAAGAGAAGTGTTCACAAAGTACACAGATAAAGAATTATGATAAAAAATCTCAAACTTTGAAAAAAAAAAATCATCTCTGAGGTGAACCATACATTACTTAATTATTTATTTATGGGAACTTTAATTATTGTGTATGTGTTTGTCTAGTATTTACTTATGTATTTCATACGGTGGGGCAAGAAGGAGCAGAGCACCCTTAAATAAATGTATCTCCCCCTCAAATCAAAATGTTTGAAGTTGGGAAAGTAAATTTTTCGATATACCCTCAAAACATATATATTACAAGTTCACAAAATTACCAGCAGTAGTGGAGAAATCCGCTGAAAAAGAGTCTCGTATGATATCTTCTTCCCTCTTTTCTGTCCATCATCTGTCAGATTCCGCTAGTCCGCGTGCACACAAACCATACTTGCCAACCCTCCTGGATTTTCCGGGACACTCCCGAAATTCAGCACCTCTCCCGAAAACTTCCCGGGACAAATTTTCGAAAATCTCCCAAAATTCAGGCGGAGCTGGAGGCCACAACCCCCGCTAGCTCCATGCGGACCTGAGTGACGTGTAGACAACCGGTTTTCACGTCCGCTTTCCCACAATATAAACAGTGTGCCTGCCCAATGACGTTATAAATGTAGAATGACCGAGGGCGAGTTCTTGGTTTCTTACGTGGGTTTATTGTTAGGCAGTTTCATTAACTTCCTCCCAGCGCGGTAACAACACACAACAACAGCAGTCACTTTTTTGACTACCATAGAGCAGTTGGTCTGCCGTAAACAGCAATGTTGTGACACTCTTAAACAGGACAATACTGCCATCTACTGTACATGCATATGTGACAATAACATCTACGGCTTTTAGAAGCACAACTGCGCACACAACAAGGAGACAAAGCAGAAGAACGAGGAAGATACAGCCATGGCGACGCCGACGACGAGTAAGATGAAGAAATATGCTTGTAAGTTCCAGTTGGACCTGGATAGCCTCCGGGAAGAAGTAGTGGACTACCAAGTGCTTGGCAGAGAAGATCTTCCTCAGGAAGCAAAGATTGACCGGTTTTGGGCCATGCTAGGGAGAGATGGAAGATTCCAGACTTTAGTGCATTTGATGAAAGCACTTTTGTGCGTGCCACACAGCAATGCATCATTAGAGAGGGTGTTCAGCATGGTTAGAAAAATAGTGACAGAGAATAGAACAAGGATGGACAATTCAACCCTTAACTCAACAATGAGTAGATGAGTGTTATGTGTGTGTATAAGTGTACATAAATGAACACTGAAATTAAAGTATTTCTCTCATTTATGTATGTATATATATATATATATATATATACATATATATATATATATATATATATATATACATATATATATTTATACACATACATATATACATATATATATACATACATATATATATATATACTGTATATATACATATATACATACATACATATATACATACATACATATACATATGTATATATACATACATACATACATATATACCTACATATATATATATACATATATATATATATATATATACACATATATACACATACATACACATATACACACACATACATATATATACATATATATACATATATATACATATATATACACATATATACACACATGTATATACACATGTATATACACATATATATATATACATACATACATACATACATACATACATACATACACATATATATATATATATATATATACATACATATATATATAAAGCTCCAAACATCGTTGGTCAGGACCGCCTTTGGCTGCTGCCCCCGCGACCCAAGCCCTGGTCTAAGTCAGACCTACATAGAGGTTTTCGATTCATGTCTCTACGACATTCCTAACAGAAGTTAAAAGCAGCTTTGTCTGGGTTTTTTCCTAGGGGGGCGCAATTTTCAGTTTTAGGTTTTTTTTTTTTTTTTATCAGATCGCAATTTTCGCCAGTCCTGATGTCTGTGTCAAGTTTGGTGGGATTTGAAGCATTTTAAGGGGGTCAAATTACAGCGCAAAGAGGCAACAATGGCATTTTTTGCGAAAATTTTGCTTTGAATGTGGTTTTGCAGAATTTTTGCTTTGAATGGGGTTTTGCAAAATTTTTGTTGATTTTTGCCCTAGAAGGCAAAATTAAGAACTCTAGGTCTAAGTCAGCCCTACATAGAGGTTTTTGTTTCATGTCTGTACGATATTCCTAACGGAAGTTACTTCTTTTTCCGTTTAAGACTATTATACTATTATAATAAACAGGCTGCGATGAGATGGCGACTTGTCCAGGGTGTAATCCATCTTCCGCCCGATTGTAGCTGAGATAGGCTCCAGCACCCCCCACGACCCCAAAGGAAATAAGCGGTAGAAATTGGATGGATGGAAGGAATAATAAACAGGGTACCTGCAATAACTCAATGTGACCACAAGATGGTGGTGTTTGAACCACACAACAATTTAAACATATACTGCATTGCATTGGGGGCTTACCGTTATGGCAGTGGTTCTCAAATGGGGGTACGCGTACCCCTGGGGGTACATGAAGGTATGTCAAGGGGTACGTGAGATTTTTTTTTTAAATATTCTAAAAAAAAGCAACAATTCAAAAAGTCTTTATAAATATATTTATTGAATAATACTTCAACAAAATATGAATGTAAGTTCATAAACTGTGAAAAGAAATACAACAATGCAATATTCAGTGTTGACAGCTAGATTTCTTTTGTGGACATGTTCCATAAATATTGACATAAGATTTCTTTTTTGTGAAGAAATGTTTAGAATTAAGTTCATGAATCCAGATGGATCTCTATTACAATCCCCAAAGAGGGCACTTTAAGTTGATGATTACTTCTATGTGTAGAAATCTTTATTTATAATTGACTCACTTTTTTATTTTTCAACAAGTTTTTAGTTATTTTTATATCTTTTTTTCCAATTAGTTCAAGAAAGACCACTACAAATGAGCAATATTTTGCCCTGTTATACAATTTAATAAATCAGAAACTGATGACATAGTGCTGTATTTTACTTCTTTATCTCTTTTTTTCAACCAGCAATGCTTTGCTCTAATTAGGGGGTACTTGAATTAAAAAAAATGTTCACAGGGGGTACATCACTGAAAAAAAGGTTGAGAACCACTGCGTTATGGCTTACCTTCAACATTTGCATTTCGAAATATGTGAAATTTCTTTAGAAATTGTGGAGGGATAAGGAATTTTTAATTTCATCACAATTTGCTGTTAAATTCCATCCATCCATTTTCTACCACTTATTCCCTTTTGGGGTCGCGGGGGGCGCTGGCGCCTATCTCAGCTACAATCGGGCGGAAGGCGGGGTACACCCTGGACAAGTCGCCACCTCATCGCAGGGCCAACACAGGTAAACAGACAACATTCACACTCACATTCACACACTAGGGACCATTTAGTGTTGCCAATCAACCTATCCCCAGGTGCATGTCTTTGGAGGTGGGAGGAAGCCGGTGTACCCGGAGGGAACCCACGCATTCCCGGGGAGAACATGCAAACTCCACACAGAAAGATCCCGAGCCCGGCATCGAACCCAGAACTGCTCAGGACCTTCGTCTTGTGAGGCAGATGCACTAACCCCTCTTCCACCGTGCTGCCCAATCATGATGCACTGAGACCATAATGAGGCTAGGAAACACTACATGTGTCTTGGATAAATGTACGGTACTCACATCTCAACAGACTTAAAACATTGTAAAGAACATTAAAGGGTGTTTGTTGCGTTCACATATGTTTTTTCTTAAAAATGTATTTCATAATAATGGGTTAGAGCAGGGGTGTTCAAAGTGTGGCCCGGGGGGCCATTTGCGGCCCGCAGCTAATCGTTTACCGGCCCACCACACATTCTGCAAAAATTGCAAAATTGATAGTATTTCAAAAAGTTAAAAAAAAAAAACGTGGAATGAGGTGAAATCAAATGAGAAAAAGTGCCGATGTTGACACAAAGCTACCATGCAGGCAGTTTTTTTTTCCTTTTCTTTTCCATCCATCCATTTTCTACCGCTTATCCCCTTTTTTGGGGTCGCGGGGGGCGCTGGCGCCTATCTCAGCTACAATCGGGCGGAAGGCGGTATACACCCTGGACAAGTCGCGACATGTCCAGGGTTTACCCCGCCTTCCGCCCGATTGTAGCTGAGATAAGCACCAGCACGCCCCTGCGTCCCCAAAGGGAATAAGCGGTAGAAAATGGATGGATGGAAAAAAAAGGACAAAAAAATCTATGTTATAATGAATTATGACTTAAAAATGATCACTTTAAAATGTTTTATGTGGAAAAAATATTGCATATGTTGTGTGGCTGCCATATAAAAACATCAAAGTTTTGACAAAAGAGCATAAAACAACAATAAATCGACAGATATATCGGAAGTTGATCTTGAAATTTAAGTGTTAAAAGTTAAAAAAACAACTAATAAAAATTTATCACTTTATGAGTGGGGAACCTTTCGGATCTCAAATATCAAAAGTGAAATGAATTATATTTATATAGCGCTTTTCTCTAGTGACTCAAAGCGCTTTACATACTGACACCCAATATCTAAGTAACATTTAAAGCAGTGTGGGTGGCACTGGGAGCAGGTGAGTAAAGTGTCTTGCCCAAGGACACAATGGAAGTGACTCGGATGGCGTAGGCGGGAATCGAACCTGCAACCCTCAAGTTGCTGGCACGGCCACTCTACCAACCGAGCTATGCCGCCCCAAAAGTGGCCCCTGGATATGATCCCCATATATTTTCACACCACACACATACACACACAAGCACAAATTCACAGGAGTTAATTTGCATGTGCATGTTTTTCAAGAGAAAGCCAGAAAGTGAGGTAAAGATGGTTTTGTAAAGCAAAATGTATGCACAAATTTGGCCAAAGCAGCAGAGTTACTTAAAATGTAGACCAGTGGTCCTCAACATTTTTGTAGCTGCGGACCGGTCAACGCTTGAAAATTTGTCCCACGGACCGGTTTTCATAAAGAAATACAATCATGTGTGCCTACGGACTGTATTGATCTAGATCAGGGGTCACCAACGCAGATGAGTCGCCCGCTGGCCTGTTCTAAAAATAGCAGCACTTACCAGTGAGCTGCCTCTATTTTTTAAATTGCATTTATTTACTAGCAAACCGGTCTCGCTTTGCTGGACGATTTTTAATTCTACGAGAGACAAAACTCAAAAAGAATTTGAAAATCCAAGAACATATTTTAAAGACTTGGTCTTCACTTGTTTAAATAAATTCATTTATTTTGTTTTACTTTTCTTCTTATAACTCTCAGAAAGACAATATTAGAGAAAAAATACAACCTTAAAAATGATTTCAGGATTTTTAAACACATATACCTGACAATTTAAATCAATGTTGAAATATTTTTTTATTTTTTTTATCCATCCATCCATTTTCTACCGCTTATTCCCTTTTAGGGTCGCGGGGGGCGCTGACGCCTATCTCAGCTACAATCGGGCGGAAGGCGGGGTACACCCTGGACAAGAATAATAAATAAATAAATAAATAAATGGGTTGTACTTGTATAGCGCTTTTCTACCTTCAAGGTACTCAAAGCGCTTTGACACTACTTCCACATTTACCCATTCACACACACATTCACACACTGATGGAGGGAGCTGCCATGCAAGGCGCCAACCAGCACCCATCAGGAGCAAGGGTGAAGTGTCTTGCTCAGGACACAACGGACGTGACGAGGTTGGTACTAGGTGGGGATTTGAACCAGTGACCCTCGGGTGGCGTACGGCCACTCCTCCACTGCGCCGCAATCCCTATAAATTGTAATTTAATTCTTCATTCTAGCTTCTGTTTTTTCGACGAAGAATATTTGTGAAATATTTCTTCACACTTATTACGATTAAAATAAAATAAAAATATTCTGGCAAATCTAGAAAATCCTTGGAATAAAATTAAATCTTATTTCAAAGTCTTTTGAATTTCTTTTCAAATTTTTGTTCTGGAAAATCTAGAAGAAATAATGATTTGTCTTTGTTAGAAATAAAGCTTGGTCCAATTTGTTATATATTCTAACAAAGTGCAAATTGGATTTTAACTTATTTAAAACATGTCATCAGAATTTTAAAATTAATCTTAATCAGGAAAAAATTACTAATGATGTTCTATAATTTATTTTTAGTTTTTCTCTTAATTTTTTGGTTGAATTTTGAATTTTAAAGAGTCGAAATTGAAGATAAACTCTGTTTCAATGTTTAATTTTTTAATTTTCTCCTCTTTTAAACCGTTCAATTAAGTTGTTTTTTTTCATCATTTATCCTCTACAAAAAACCTTCAGTAAAAGGAAAAAAAAAAGTACGATGGAATGACGGACAGAAATACCCATTTGTTTATTTATATAGATTTATTTATTAAAGGTAAATTGAGCAAATTGGTTATTTCTGGCAATTTATTTAAGTGTGTATCAAACTGGTAGCCCTTTGCATTAATCAGTACCCAAGAAGTAGCTCTTGGTTTCAAAAAGGTTGGTGACCTCTGATCTATATTGGTATATAATGTATATATTTTGTTTTTTATGTTGATTTGATCATTTTAAAAAATATATATATATTTTTTTTTTTTAATTTATTTATTGTGAGGCCCGGTACCAATCGGTGGTTGGGGACCACTGATGTAGACCGCAAAGAAGTGGGTTAAATACAGTGTACGGCCATTAAAATCATACTAAAACGCCTATTGTAGCAGTAAAGCTCTAACAATGCTTTTGGGGTAGAATTGGATGCACACCACTCTTAAGCTGCAATATTTCATTCAGCTGTGATGACAGTGCCACTACTGTATAAAAGCTGTTAAATCATGACATATTGTACTTACTTATGCAATTTGATATTTTATTTAAGCTTACAAAGTCTACATAGTCTGCATTCCAGCTTCTACAAACAAAGGATCAAATGCTGGCTCAGTTTTTACACTTGCTCTTTATTGGTATTCTGGCTTTGGTTTGACCCAAAAACCTTAATAAGGAAGTTATTGACTATCAATAGTCAGGGGTGTTCAATGTGTGGCCATTTGTGGCCTGCAGCTTTTTTTTTTGGATATCCCTGGGACACAGTCTAAAAATATTTAAAATAAAAAATAACAGAGGAAAATATCTCAAAATGCATAATATCCATCCATCCATCCATTTTCTACCGCTTATTCCCTTTTGGGGTCGCGAGGGGCGCTGGTGCCTATCTCAGCCACAATCGGGCGGAAGGCGGCGTACACCCTGGACAAGTCGCCAGCTCATATAAGGAGGAAAAAGTTGAATGTTGACTGCAAAAGCCCAAAGTTGAAATTGCAACTTTTAACATCCATTCATCCATCCATTTTCTACCGCTTATTCCCTTTTGGGGTCGCAGGGGCGCTGGTGACTATCCCAGCTACAATCGGGCGGAAGGTGGAGTACACCATGGACAAGTCGCCAGCTCATATAAGGAGGAAAAAGTAGAATGTTGACTGCAAAAGCACAAAGCTGAAATTGCAACTTTTAACATCCATCCATTTTCTACCGCTAATTCTCTTTGGGGTGGCGGGGGGGGGCTGGTGCCTATCTCAGCTACAATCGGGCGGAAGGCGGGGTACACCCTGGACAAGTCGCCACTTCATATAAGGAGGAAAAAGTTGAATGTTGACTGCAAAAGCACAAAGCTGAAATTGCCACTTTTAACATCCATTCATCCATCCATTTTCTACCGCTTATTTCTTTAGGGGTCGCGGGGGGCGCTGGTGCCTATCCCAGCTAGAATCGGGCGGAAGGCGGAGTACACCCTGGAAAAGTCGCCACCTCATATAAGGAGGAAAAAGTTGAATATTTACTGCAAAAGCACAAAGCTGCAATCGTAACTTTTAACATCCATCCATTTTCTACCACTAATTGTCTTTGGGGTCGCGAGGGGCGCTGGTGCCTATCTCAGCTACAATCGGACGGAAGGCGGTGTACACCCTGGACAAGTCTCCACCTCATATAAGGAGGAAAAAGTTGAATGTTGACTGCAAAAGCACAAAGCTGGAATTGCAACTATTAACATCCATCCATCCATCCATTTTCTACCGCTTATTTCTTCAGGAGGTCGCGGGGGGCGCTGGTACCTATCTCAGCTACAATCGGGCGGAAGGGGGAGTATACCCTGGACAAGTCGCCCACTCATATGAGGAAAAAGTTGAATGTTGACTGCAAAAGCACAAAGCTGAAATTGTAACTTTTAACATCCATCCATTTTCTACCACTAATTGTCTTTGGGGTCGCCAGGGGCGCTGGTGCTTATCTCAGCTAAAATCGTGCGGAAGGCGGTGTACACCCTGGACAAGTCGCCAGCTCATATGAGGAAAAAGTTTAATGTTGACTGCAAAAGCACAAAGCTGAAATTGCAACTTTTAACATCCATCCATTTCTACCGCCTATTCCCTTTTGGGGTCGCAGGGGGCTCAGGTGACTATCCCGGCTACAATCGGCGGGAAGGCGGAGTACACCCTGGACAAGTCGCCAGCTAATATAAGGAAGAAAAGTTGATTATTGACTGCAAAAGCACTTATGAAATTGCAACTTTTAACATCCATCCATTTACTACTGCTTATTTCTTTAGGGGTCGCTGGTGCCTATCTCAGCTACAATCGGGCGGAAGGCGGATTACACCCTGGACAAGTCGCCACCTCATATAAGGAGGAAAAAGTTGAATGTTGACTGCAAAAGCACAAAGCTGAAATTGCAACTTTTAACATCCATCCATCCATCCATCCATTTTCTACCGCTTATTCCCTTTTGGGGTCACGGGGGGCGCTGGTGCCTATCCCAGCTACAATCGGGCGGAAGGCAGAGTACACCCTGGACAAGTCGCCACCTCATATAAGGAGGAAAAAGTTGAATGTTGACTGCAAAAGCACAAAGCTGAAATTGCAACTTTTAACATCCATCCATCCATCCATCCATTTTCTACCGCTTATTCCCTTTTGGGGTCACGGGGGGCGCTGGTGCCTATCCCAGCTACAATCGGGCGGAAGGCAGAGTACACCCTGGACAAGTCGCCAGCTCATATAAGGAGGAAAAGTTGAATATTGACTGCAAAAGCACAATGATGAAATTGCAACTATTACCATTCACCCATTTTCTACCGCTTATTTCCTTTTGGTGTCGCGGGTGGCGCTGGCGCCTATCTTAGCTACAATCGGGCGGAAGGCGGAGTACACCCTGGACAAGTCGCCAGTTCATATAAGGAGGAAAAAGTGGAATGTTGACTGCAAAAGCACAAAGCTGAAATTGCAACTTTTAACATCATCCATCCATTTTCTACCGCCTATTCCCTTTTTGGGGTCGCAGGGGCTCTGGTGACTATCCCGGCTACAATCGGGCGGAAGGCGGGGTACACCCTGGACAAGTCGCCACCTAATATAAGGAGGAAAAAGTTGAATGTTAACTGCAAAAGCACAAAGCTGAAATTGCAACTTTTAACATGATAAATAGAGATAGTTAGTACTTTATTATTCCTTCAGGAAAACTACAATTTTTAGCACAATCCCATTCAAGATCAGACAACCATTACAGGGAGACAGAACAGGATCGCTGACGGGTCGGCCGACTTCCTGCGCCCCTTACAAAAAAGGTGAGATACAAGTAAACAAGGGGAGGGAATGGTAGAAAAAAATAGAAGATTAAAATAAAATAAAATAAAATAAAATAAAATGAAAAAATCGTTCTAAACCTGGGCCTCTGGAGAGGGGGTCCAGACTGAGGCCAAGGGAAAAAAACAAAAAAACAACAACTCATAGCCATAGTACACATCCCTCTCACATGTGTAAGAGGGAAACATCAAACATCAAA
Organism: Nerophis ophidion; assembly: GCF_033978795.1. Lineage (NCBI taxonomy): Eukaryota > Metazoa > Chordata > Actinopteri > Syngnathiformes > Syngnathidae > Nerophis > Nerophis ophidion. The sequence goes on along the minus strand of NC_084616.1, from coordinate 69,857,396 downwards.
GGACATGAAAGACATTAAAGCAGCAGAGCTGATACAAGCAGACACTTCTACATACAGCTATAAAAAAGTAAAAGAAACATATACACTGTGGTGGCCTCTGCGGTGTTCCACGCCATCGTCTGCTGGCTTGCCCTTATGTGGGTTCTTCCGAGGATGTCGTAGTGGTTTTGTGCAACCCTTTGAGACACTTGTGATTTAGGGCTATATAAATAAACATTGATTGATTGATTGATTTAAGTTAAAAAGTTAAAGTACCAATGATTGTCACACACACACTAAGTGTGGCGAAATTATTCTCTGCATTTGACCCATCACCCTTGATCACCCATTTTCAGCCAGACGAGCGGGTGTCAGTCTACCTTCCACAGTCCAAGAAGGGGCAGTGACCCAAACTGGACAACCCTTGGGCAGGACCGTGCCGACTTCTGGAAGGAGTAGGGGAGGTACTGTACTGAGTCCAGGTACCAGGACGAGGGCGAAAAGTGGTCCTTCATTGAGACTGGCTGGCGCCGTACCAGGGAGACCATGACCCTGCCGTGGTGGGCCTACCAGCACCACAATAATGAGAAGAGTGTGCAGAGTCCATGACGCCACCGCCCTGTGAAGGGAAAGAGGGCTACTACAATACCTCAGAGACTATGTTGGTCACAATGTAGGCAGGATCAACTGAGACTATTTTTTTGTTGATTCTTGTTCATTTTTGGTTGATTCTTGTTATTGTTAAACAAGAAAATAAAAAAATTCAATTTTCAGTGCCTTCAAGCAGTGGCAGTCTCGCCTGCAGTTTTAAATGGGTTGTACTTGTATAGCGCTTTTCTACCTTCAAGGTACTCAAAGCGCTTTGACACTACTTCCACATTTACCCATTCACACACACATTCACACACTGATGGAGGGAGCTGCCATGCAAGGCGCCAAACAGCAACCATCAGGAGCAAGGGTGAAGTGTCTTGCTCAGGACACAACGGACGTGACGAGGTTGGTTCTAGGTGGGATGTGAACCAGTGACCCTCGGGTTGCGCACGGCCACTCGCCCACTGCGCCACGCAAACATTGGGCGCAAGGGAGAAACACAAGGAAGTGTTTCGAGGAGACGCTATGTGTGTGATGCCTGTTAGTTAGAAAGTGTTATTTGTAAACGAAAATAAAAAGGCTGACTTGTTTAAAGAAAGAAAAACTCCCCGAACGAGACAAGTGGTAGAAAATGAGTGGATGAAAACTCCTTCATCTCTCCACCGCTATTACAGTGCATTTCATGTGCAAACATGAAAGTAACAAAAAGAAAGTACATAAATGGCCATGCTTTTGTTGTTTATTTTAAGTTCAAACAGAACGTGATGTTGATGTAACACAATTAAAGGAATAAAGGATTCAGTGAACTGTGTTATGTTACTGTTGTCAGGAGTTGTGAGTCAGCAACCAAAAATGGATCAATTCATTTTCTACCGCTTATTCCATGGATCATGGGTTGCAATAAATAGGACTGTTTATTCCAGACCAGCATGCAAGGAAGATTGGCAAAAATATGAACTGAAAGTGAAGCAATGACAATGACGCTAGGTCAGAAAATCCAACCAACGATCCACAACAATCAAATGCAACACACTGCATAAGAAGGCTTAATGGCTTTGATCAATATAAGGTGCTAAGCCCCTTTATCAGGCCCAGCAAGGTCTTTGAACAAAAGAAAAAACGGAACAAAGGCCAAGAAGAAAGTAACAAACACAAAAACTAAAAACCCCTATAATCACAAAAAACTGTAATGCAGTCATTCTGAAATTATGGAGCGATCCCCCGAGTAACTATTTATCCTGACTGAAAATAAGCACAAATTGTTTTATTCATTTTTGTTTTGTAGGTCAGTGCGACAACCCTGAAAGGGACAAGCGGTAATAAAATGGATGGATGGGTAGATTGGTAACACTAAAATTGCATGGCCCCAGTGTGTGAATGTGACTGTAAATGTTGTCTGTGTATCTGTGTTGGCCCTAGGGCAGGGCGATATATCGATACATACGATATATCGAGGGTCTGTCTATGTGCGATAAAAAAAATGACTATATCGTAATATTCGAGTATACGTTCTCACGCAGTTGCTTTTAGCTGCGGGCATTACACCACTCAATTTACCGGTCGATCTACATTGCCATCCTCATCTATGGTCATGACCGAAAGGATAAGCGGCCGAAATGAGTTTCATCCTCCGGGTGGCGGGGCTCTCCCTTAGAGATAGTACTGATGCAGTACTGACGCAGGGAACTGACTGTGTTGCGACGTGAATCACGTTCGCGAACGTACTGACGCAAAGAACTGACTGTGTCGCGACATGAATCACCTGAATCACGTTCGTGAACGTACTGACGCATGGAACTGACTCTGTTGCGACGCGAATCACGCTCGCGAACGTACTGACGGATGGAACTGACTGTGTTGCGACGTGAATCACATTCGCGAACGTACTGACGCAAAGAACTGACTGTGTCGCGACGTGAATCACGTTCGCGAACGTACTGACGCAAAGAACTGACTGTGTCGCGACATGAATCACCTGAATCACGTTCGTGAACGTACTGACGCATGGAACTGACTCTGTTGCGACGCGAATCACGCTCGCGAACGTACTGACGGATGGAACTGACTGTGTTGCGACGTGAATCACATTCGCGAACGTACTGACGCAAAGAACTGACTGTGTCGCGACGTGAATCACGTTCGCGAACGTACTGACGCAAAGAACTGACTGTGTCGCGACATGAATCACCTGAATCACGTTCGTGAACGTACTGACGCATGGAACTGACTCTGTTGCGACGCGAATCACGCTCACGAACGTACTGACGGATGGAACTGACTCTGTTGCGACGTGAATCACGCTCGCGAACGTACTGACGGATGGAACTGACTGTGTTGCGACGTGAATCACATTCGCGAACGTACTGACGCAAAGAACTGACTGTGTCGCGACGTGAATCACGTTCGCGAACGTACTGACGCATGGAACTGACTCTGTTGCGACGTGTATCACGTTCGCGAACGTACTGACGCAGGGAACTGACTGTGTTGCGACATGAATCACGTTCGTGAACGTACTGATGCAAGGAACTGACTCTGTTGCGATGTGAATCACGCTCGCGAACGTACTGACGCAGGGAACTGACTGTGTTGCGACGTGAATCACGTTCGCGAACGTACTGACGCAGGGAACTGACTGTGTTGCGACGTGAATCACGTTCGCGAATGTACTGACGCATGGAACTGACTGTGTTGCGACGTGAATCACGTTCGCGAACGTACTGACGCAGGGAACTGACTGTGTTGCGACGTGAATCACGTTCGCGAACGTACTGACGGATGGAACTGACTCTGTTGCGACGTGAATCACGCTCACGAACGTACTGACGGATGGAACTGACTGTTGCGACGTGAATCACGCTCGCGAACGTACTGACGGATGGAACTGACTGTGTTGCGACGTGAATCACATTCGCGAACGTACTGACGCATGGAACTGACTCTGTTGCGACGTGTATCACGTTCGCGAACGTACTGACGCAGGGAACTGACTGTGTTGCGACGTGAATCACGTTCGCGAAAGTACTGACGCAGGGAACTGACTGTGTTGCGACGTGAATCACGTTCGCGAAAGTACTGACGCAGGGAACTGACTGTGTTGCGACGTGAATAACGTTCGCGAACGTACTGACGCATGGAACTGACTGTTGCGACGTGAATCACGTTCGCGAACGTACTGACGCAGGGAACTGACTGTGTTGCGAAGTGAATCACGTGCATCACGTTCGCGAACGTACAGACTATTGGAACTGACTCTGTTGCGACGTGAATCACGCTCGCGAACGTACTGACGCATGGAACTGACTCTGTTGCGACGTGCATCACGTTCGCAAACGTACTGACGCAGAGAACTGACTGTGTTGCGACGTGAATCACGTTCGCGAACGTACTGACGCAAAGAACTGATTGTGTCGCGACGTGAATCACGTTCGCGAACGTACTGACGCAGGGAACTGACTGTGTTGCGAAGTGAATCACGTGCATCACGTTCGCGAACGTACAGACTATTGGAACTGACTCTGTTGCGACGTGAATCACGCTCGCGAACGTACTGACGCATGGAACTGACTCTGTTGCGACGCGAATCACGCTCACGAACGTACTGACGGATGGAACTGACTCTGTTGCGACGTGAATCACGCTCGCGAACGTACTGACGGATGGAACTGACTGTGTTGCGACGTGAATCACATTCGCGAACGTACTGACGCAAAGAACTGACTGTGTCGCGACGTGAATCACGTTCGCGAACGTACTGACGCATGGAACTGACTGTGTTGCGACATGAATCACGTTCGTGAACGTACTGATGCAAGGAACTGACTCTGTTGCGATGTGAATCACGCTCGCGAACGTACTGACGCAGGGAACTGACTGTGTTGCGACGTGAATCACATTCGCGAACGTACTGACGCAAAGAACTGACTGTGTCGCGACGTGAATCACGTTCGCGAACGTACTGACGCATGGAACTGACTCTGTTGCGACGTGTATCACGTTTGCAAACGTACCGACGCATGGAACTGACTCTGTTGCGACGTGAATCACGTTCGCGAACGTACTGACGCAAAGAACTGACTGTGTCGCGACGTGAATCACGTTCGTGAACGTACTGACGCATGGAACTGACTGTTGCGACGTGAATCACGTTCGCGAACATACTGCCGCAGGGAACTGACTGTGTTGCGACGTGAATCACGTTCGCGAACGTACTGACGCATGGAACTGACTGTGTTGCAACGTGAACCACGTTCGCGAACGTACTGACGCAGGGAACTGACTGTGTTGCAACGTGAACCACGTTCGCGAACGTACTGACGCAGGGAACTGACTGTGTTGCGACGTGAATCACGTTCGCGAACGTACTGACGCAGGGAACTGACTGTGTTGCAACGTGAACCACGTTCGCGAACGTACTGACGCAGGGAACTGACTGTGTTGCGACGTGAATCACATTCGCGAACGTACTGACGCAGGGAACTGACTGTGTTGCGACGTGAATCACATTCGCGAACGTACTGACGCAGGGAACTGACTGTGTTGCGACGTGAATCACGTTCGCGAACGTACTGACGCAGAGAAATGACTGTGTCGCGACGTGAATCACGTTCGCGAACGTACTGACGCAGGGAACTGCCTGTCTTGCGACGTGAATCACATTCGCGAACGTACTGACGCAGGGAACTGATTGTTGCGACGTGAATCACGTTCGCGAACGTACTGGCGCAGGGAACTGCCTGTCTTGCGACGTGAATCACGTTCGCGAACGTACTGACGCAGAGAAATGACTGTGTCGCGACGTGAATCGCGTGAATCACGCGATTCACGTGATTCACGTTCGTGAACGTACTGACGCAAAGAACTGACTGTGTCGCGACGTGAATCACGTTCGCGAACGTACTGACGCATGGAACTGACTCTGTTGCGACGTGAATCACGTTCGCGAACGTACTGACGCAGGGAACTGACTGTGTTGCAACGTGAACCACGTTCGCGAACGTACTGACGCAGGGAACTGACTGTGTTGCAACGTGAACCACGTTCGCGAACGTACTGACGCAGGGAACTGACTCTGTTGCGACGTGAATCACATTCGCGAACGTACTGACGCAGGGAACTGATTGTTGCGACGTGAATCACGTTCGCGAACGTACTGACGCAGGGAACTGATTGTGTCGCGACGTGAATCACGTTCGCGAACGTACTGACGCAGGGAACTGCCTGTCTTGCGACGTGAATCACGTTCGCGAACGTACTGACGCAGAGAAATGACTGTGTCGCGACGTGAATCACGTGAATCACGCGTGAACGTACTGACGCAAAGAATTGACTGCGTCGCGACGTGAATCACGTTCGCGAACGTACTGACGCATGGAACTGACTCTTGCGACGTGAATCACGTTCGCGAACGTACTGACGCAGGGAACTGACTGGGTTGCGACGTGAATCACGTGAATCACGTTCGCGGACCTACTGAAACAGAGAAGTGACTGTGTCGCGGAGGATGACGTCACATTGAGGATCTCGTTCAGTCACTGCGCGCGTCGTTCATTGGGTGCTGAGAGCTTGTGTCGTTCGCCAACTGACACACAGCGAGACCTGCTGCTGGGGAAGCTGTTACTGACTGACTCATGATTCGTCGACCTGCACACATTTTTTTAGTCTATTTTTCATATCGTGTTTATTATATACCGCTTTTAGAGTGATCATAATTGTTTGAAAAAAAAATAAACACATTGGATGTGATATAAAAGGAAGAGTGATTTTTATAACATTTTTTTAATACATGTATGTTTTGTTAGAAACATTACATGTTAAAATAATAAAATGTAATGTGAAAAAAGAAAACTTGTAACACATTTTAGAATCATTTTTTCTATCTTGTCAAATCCACTGTGAATTGTTAAAATAAATGTAATGTATCAATCAATCAATCAATGTTTACTTGTCGAGCGGGTCTAACATGATACTGCGAATGTTCAATCCACAATGGATCCAACACAGCCGCGAGAGTCCAGTCCAAAGCGGATCCAACACAGCAGCGAGAGTCCCGTTCGCAGCGGAGCCAGCAAGAAAACATCCCAAGCGGAGGCGCAGAGATGTCCCCAGCCGATACACAGGCAAGCAGTACATGGCCACCGGATCGGACCGGACCCCCTCCACAAGGGAGAGTGGGACATAGGAGAAAAAGAAAAGAAACGGCAGATCAACTGGTCTAAAGAGGGAGTCTATTTAAAGGGTAGCGTATACAAATGAGTTTTGAAAATAATTGCATTTCAAACACACTTAAGAATATATTTAAATTTTGTCGTCGAGTCAAATGTTAAAATGTAAAAATAATAATACAATTTGTAAATTTGTATGTAATTTTTACCACTTTAAAAAACTTTGTTGTTGTTTTGTTTTCAGATCCATTTTAAAATGTCATGGACACCTCATGGAGAGGACACAAAAAAAAGAAGAAGGGAAAAAAAAGAAAATAATATTTGTAGCAAATTTTTTAATAAATTGTTATTATATTGTCAGATTCACGCACAGCGAGATCTGCCGCTGGGGAAGCTGTTACTGACTGACTCATAATTCGCCGACCTGCACACATTTTTTTATTCTATTTTTCATATCGTGTTTATTATATACCGCTTTTAGAGTGATCATAATTGCTTAAAAAATAAAAAATAAACACATTGGATGTGATATAAAAGGAAGAGTGATTTTTATAACATTTCTAATACATGTATGTTTTGTTAGAAACATTACATGTTAAAATAATAAAATGTAATGTGAAAAAAGAAAACTTGTAACACATTTTAGAATCATTTTTTCTATCTTGTCAAATCCACTGTGAATTGTTAAAATAAATGTATCAATCAATCAATCAATGTTTACTTATATAGCCCTAAATCACTAGTGTCTCAAAGGGCTCCACAAACCACAACACAAACCGCTACAACATCCTCGGTAGGCCCACATAAGGGCAAGGAAAACTCACACCCAGTGGGACGTTGGTGACAATGATGACTGAGAACCTTGGAGAGGACGAAAGCAATGGATGTCGAGCGGGTCTAACATGATACTGCGAATGTTCAATCCACAATGGATCCAACACAGCCGCGAGAGTCCAGTCCAAAGCGGATCCAACACAGCAGCGAGAGTCCCGTTCACAGCGGAGCCAGCAAGAAAACATCCCAAGCGGAGGCGCAGAGATGTCCCCAGCCGATACACAGGCAAGCAGTACATGGCCACCGGATCGGACCGGACCCCCTCCACATGGGAGAGTGGGACATAGGAGAAAAAGAAAAGAAACGGCAGATCAACTGGTCTAAAGAGGGAGTCTATTTAAAGGGTAACATATACAAATGAGTTTTGAAAATAATTGCATTTCAAACACATTTAAGAATATATTTCAATTTTGTCGTCCAGTCAAATGTTGAAATGTAAAAATAATAATACCATTTGTAAATTTGTATGTAATTTTTACCACTTTAAAAAACGTTTTGTTGTTGTTTTGTTTTCAGATCCATTTTAAAATGTCATGGACACCTCATGGAGAGGACACAAAAAAAAGAAGAAGGGAAAAAAAAGAAAATAATATTTGTAGCAAATTTTTTAATAAATTGTTATTATATTGTCAGATTCACGCACAGCGAGATCTGCAGCTGGGGAAGCTGTTACTGACTGACTCATGATTCGCCGACCTGCACACATTTTTTTATTCTATTTTTCATATCGTGTTTATTATATACCGCTTTTAGAGTGATTATAATTGCTTAAAAAATAAAAAATAAACACATTGGATGTGATATAAAAGGAAGAGTGATTTTTATAACATTCCTAATACATGTATGTTTTGTTAGAAACATTACATGTTAAAATAATAAAATGTAATGTGAAAAAAGAAAACTTGTAACACATTTTAGAATCATTTTTTCTATCTTGTCAAATCCACTATGAATTGTTAAAATAAATGTAATGTATTAATGTAGAAAACAATTGAATTTCAAAAACATTTAAGAATATATTTCAATTTTGTCGTCGAGTCAAATGTTAAAATGTAAATTTGTTTGTAATTTTTACCACTTTAAAAAACTTTTTTAAATTCTATTTTGTTTTCAGATCCATTTTAAAATGTCATGGACAGCTCATGGAGAGGACACAAAAAAAGAAGAAAGAAAAAAAAGAAAATAATATTTGTAGCAAGTTTTAAAATAAATTGTTATTATAGTGTCAGATTCATGCACACCGCTGGGGAAGCTGTCACTGACTGACTCATGATTCGCCGACCTGCACACATTTTTTTATTCTATTTTTCATATCATGTTTATTATATACCGCTTTTAGAGTGATCATAATTGTTTAAAAAATAAAAAAAAAAACACTATGGATGTGATATAAAAAGAGTGATTTTTATAACACTTTTAATACATGTATGTTTGGTTAGAAACATTAGATGTTAAAATAATAAAATGTAATGTGAAAAAAGAAAACTTGATCCACTATGAATTGTTAAAATAAATGTAATGTAATAATGTAGAAAATAATTGCATTTCAAACACATTTAACAATATATTTCCATTTTGTCGTCAAGTCAAATGTTAAAATGTAAAAATAATAATACCATTTGTAAATTTGTATGTAATTTTTACCACTTAAAAAAAAAAATTTTTATTTTATTTTGTTTTCAGATCCATTTTAAAATGTCATGGACACCTCATGGAGAGGACACAAAAAAAAGAAGAAAGAAAAAAAAGAAAATAATATTTGTAGCAAATTTTAAAATAAATTGTTATTATATTGTCAGATTCACGCACAGCGAGATCTGCCGCTGGGGAAGCTGTTACTGACTCATGATTCGCCGACCTGCACACATTTTTTTATTCTATTTTTCATATTGTGTTTATTATATACCGCTTTTAGAGTGATCATAATTGTTTAAAAAATTAAAAAAAACCACTATGGATGTGATATAAAAAGATCGATTTTTATAACACTTTTGTATGTTTTGTTAGAAACATTACATGTTACAATAATAAAATGTAATGTGAAAAAAGAAAACTTGTAACACATTTTAGAATAATTTTTTTTTATCTTGTCAAATCCACTATGAATTGTTAAAATAAATGTAATGTAATAATGTAGAAAATAATTGCATTTCAAACACATTTAACAATATATTTCCATTTTGTCGTCGAGTCAAATGTTAAAATGTAAAAATAATAATACCATTTGTAAATTTGTATGTAATTTTTACCACTTTAAAAAAAATGTTTTATTTTATTTTGTTTTCAGATCCATTTCAAAATGTCATGGACACCTCACAAAAAAAAAGAAGAAAGAAAAAAAAGAAAATAATATTTGTAGTAAATATTAAAATATGTGAATTGTGAATTATATTTATATAGCGCTTTTTCTCTAGTCACTCAAAGCGCTTTACATAGTGAAACCCAATATCTAAGTTACATTCAAACCAGTGTGGGTGGCACTGGGAGCAGGTGGGTAAAGTGTCTTGCCCAAGGACACAACGGCAGTGACTAAGATGGCGGAAGCGGGAATCGAACCTGCAACCCTCAAGTTGCTGGCACGGCCACTCTACCAACCGAGCTAAACTGTAAAATAAATTGTTATTATATTGTCAGATTCACGCACACCGAGTTACTGACTCATGATTTGCCGACCTGCACACATTTTTTTAATTCTATTTTTCATATCATGTTTATTATATACCGCTTTTAGAGTGATCATAATTGTTTAAAAAAAATAAAAAAAAACCACTATGGATGTGATATAAAAAGAGTGATTTTTATAACACTTTTAATACATGTATGTTTTGTTCGAAACATTACATGTTACAATAATAAAATGTAATGTGAAAAAAGAAAACTTGTAGCACATTTTAGAATCATTTTTTCTATCTTGTCAAATCCACTATGAATTGTTCAAATAAATGTAATGTAATGTAGAAAATAGTTGCATTTAAGAATATATTTCAATGTTGTTGACTCAAATGTTAAAATGTAAAAACAATAATACCATTTGTAAATTTGTATGTAATTTTTACCACTTTAAAAAACGTTTTTTTTGTTTTGTTTTTTGTTTTCAGATCCATCTTAAAATGTCATGGACACCTCACAAAAAAAAGAAGAAAGAAAAAAAATAATATTTGTAGTAAATTTTTAAATAAATTGTTATTATATTGTCAGATTCACGCACATCGAGTTACTGACGGACTCATGATTCGCCGACCTGCACGCAGAACTGCTGCTGCAGAAGTGATTCGGTGAACGAATCTTTTGAACGAATCAACTTAAGGAACTGATTCTAGTGATCCAGTACAGTCAAAAGAACTACCGATCCCATCACTACAACCGACGTATTGGATCGTCTTTCTGTTTTACGATGTCACTTGAACGCAACCAAGTTTGCCGGGGTGTTGTGCTCCTCGTCTGCGGCACAGTGGCGCTGCGCCCCCGCCGTCGTGTACTCCGCCTCCCCCCGCCCTCCCGACGCCAGCCCATGGCAACATGACACCGGAGACGAGCGGTCCAGACAAGCCTGCAAATGAGGCGTTCCCAGCAACCCAGCCTGTCTGTCTGCCTGTCTGCCTAACGGGAGCTCCGAAGCGTCTAGAGCCCCGGGAGAAAATCGCTACCGCTTGCAAGCAATAATTCTCGGGCATATGTCGTGAACTAGAAACTAGAAACAAATGAGCCAGGACGCGTTTAGGTAAGCCAGGAGACGTTTGCTAACGGCGGCGAGCCACCGTAGCTTTGGCCGCTTAGCCGAGCTCGCCAGCTAACGTGTAATTACATGGGAACGTCCTGTTTAAAGAGCAGACACGGGTGGGCCAAATAAGTAGATGTGCGCCCGAGAATGGTCTACGGGTGATCGCGCTGTTTTTTTTTTTTTTTTTTAACGGGACATGCGGAGTTTGCTGCCACATTCTGGGTGTCTTCGGCTAAGTTTGTGCGGTGGCTAACATGCTAGCTTGCAGACAAACAAGCTGCTTAGCTCGCCGCTAGGATTTCTGCGGGGGGCTCGAATAGCGTCACTTTTTTTTTTTTAATTGTTGACGCCTCCAAAACGACACAGAAGCAAATTCTTGTTTTTGTTTTTTTATTTTTTGGGTTGGGGGGGACGGAGGGGAGGGTGTTGGGTTGTTTGGTGCTGGTGGTGTACGTCAAAGTGTGCACGACACGCCTGAAAGAGCGTTTTGACTGATTGGAGAAGACGTTGACGAGGAGGCCGAAAAAAAAAAAAAAAGTTCCACCAAGCCACCGGACCAAAAGCCGACGCGCTCCATCATGGCTGCGGGCTGCGCGACAACGATGCAGTCCCTCGCCAAATTCGGCTTTTGCCTGGCGCTTCTCCTGACGCCGGTGGCTGGTAAGTGTGTTTATATTTGTGCATCGAAAATATACTCCTTGAAGATTCTAGCGGGAACTCTCATTCAACCCTTTTTTTCCATTACGCTTGCACCTCCAAAACCCTCATAGTTCGGTTGGTAGAGCGGCCGTGCCAGCAACTAGAGGGTTGCAGGTTCGATTCCCGCTCCCGCCATCCTAGTCACTGCCGTTGTGTCCTTGGGCAAGACACTTTACCCACCTGCTCCCAGTGCCACCCACACTGGTTTAAATGTAACTTAGATATTGGGTTTCACTATGTAAAGCGCTTTGAGTCACTAGAGAAAAGCGCTATATAAATACAAAATCACTTCACTTCTAAACTACTAACATCCAAGATCAAGCTAGTCCGGTTACTTTTAGACCTCCACCCCAGATCACACCTCACTCCAACCTACTTCCCCAAAGTGGGCTGGCTCAGGGTGGAGGACACACTGGTTTAAATGTAATTTAGATATTGGCTTTCACTGTGTAAAGCGCTTTGAGTCACTAGAGAAAAGCGCTATATAAATACAAATCACTTCACTTCTAAACTACTAACATCCAAGATCAAGCTAGCCCGGTTACTTTTAGACCTCCACCCCAGATCACACCTCACTCCAACCCACTTCCCCAAAGTGGGCTGGCTCAGGGTGGAGGACACACTGGTTTAAATGTAATTTAGATATTGGGTTTCACTATGTAAAGCGCTTTGAGTCACTAGAGAAAAGCGCTATATAAATACAAATCACTTCACTTCTAAACTACTAACATCCAAGATCAAGCTAGTCCGGTTACTTTTAGACCTCCACCCCAGATCACACCTCACTCCAACCCACTTCCCCAAAGTGGGCTGGCTCAGGGTGGAGGACACACTGGTTTAAATGTAACTTAGATATTGGCTTTCACTGTGTAAAGCGCTTTGAGTCACTGGAGAAAAGCGCTATATAAATATAATTCACTTCACTTCTAAACTACTAACATCCAAGATCAAGCTAGTCCGGTTACTTTTAGACCTCCACCCCAGATCACACCTCACTCCAACCCACTTCCCCAAAGTGGGGCTGGCTCAGGGTGGAGAACACACTGGTTTAAATGTAACTTAGATATTGGGTTTCACTATGTAAAGCGCTTTGAGTCACTGGAGAAAAGCGCTATATAAATATAATTCACTTCACTTCTAAACTACTAACATCCAAGATCAAGCTAGTCCGGTTACTTTTAGACCTCCACCCCAGATCACACCTCACTCCAACCCACTTCCCCAAAGTGGGCTGGCTCAGGGTGGAGGACAGAGTATAACAACTTGCACTGAGCCTAGTCTATAAAATCCAAAACACCAGTGGTTCTCAACCTTTTTTCACCCCCTGTGAACATTTTTTTAAATTCCACTATCCCCCAATCAGAGCAACGCATTTTTGGTTGAAAAAAATAGACGGCGTGGCGCAGTGGGGAGAGTGGCCGTGCGCAACCCGAGCGTCCCTGGTTCAATTCCCACCTAGTATCAACCTCGTCACGTCCGTTGTGTCCTGAGCAAGACACTTCACCCTTGCTCCTGATGGGTGCTGGTTGGCGCCTTGCATGGCAGCTCCCTCCATCAGTGTGTGAATGTGTGTGTGAATGGCTAAATGTGGAAGTAGTGTCAAAGCGCTTTGAGTACCTTGAAGGTAGAAAAGCGCTATACAAGTACAACCCATTTATTTATTTAAAGAAGTAAAATAAAGCACTATGTCATCAGTTTCTGATTTATTAAATTGTATAAATTATTGCTTATTCTTAGTGGACTTTCTTGAACTATTTGAGAAAAAAAGATGTAAAAATAACTAAAATAAACAAGTGATTCAGTTATAAATGAAGATTTCTGCACATGGAAGTAATCATCAACTTAAAGTGCCCTCTTTGGGGATTGTAATAGAGATCCATCTGGATTCATGAACTTAATTCTAAACATCCATCCATCCATTTTCTACCGCTTATTCCCTTTCGGGGTCGCGGAGGGCGCTGGCGCCTATCTCAGCTACAATCGGGCGGAAGGCGGTGTACACCCTGGACAAGTCGCCACCTCATCGCAGGGCCAACGCAGATAGACAGACAACATTCACACACTAGGGCCAATTTAGTGTTGCCAATCAACCTATCCCCAGGTGCATGTCTTTGGAAGTGGGAGGAAGCCGGAGTACCCGGAGGGAACCCACGCATTCACGGGGAGAACATGCAAACTCCACACAGGAAGAGATAAAGAAGTAAAATACTGCACTGTCATCAGTTTCTGATTTATTAAATTGTATAACAGTGTAAATTATTGCTCATTCTTAGTGGTCTTTCTTGAACTATTTGAGAAAAAAAGATGTAAAAATAACTAAAAACTTGTTGAAAAATAAACAAGTGATTCAGTTATAAATAAATATTTCTACACACAGAAGTAATCATGCCCTCTTTGGGAATTGTAATAGAGATCCATCTGGATTCATGAACTTCATTCTAAACATTTCTCCACAAAAAGGAAATCTTTAACATCAATATTTATGGAACATGTCCACAAAAAAAATCTAGCTGTCAACGCTGAATATTGTATTTTTTTGTTCACAGTTTATGAACTTACAGTCATATTTTGTTAAACTATTTTTCAATAAATATATTTATAAAGGATTTTTGAATTGTTGCTCTTTTTAGAATATTTTTAAAAAATCTCACGTACCCCTTGGCATACCTTCAAGTACCCCCAGGGGTACGCCCATTTGAGAACCACTGTGCTGCATCTCCCTTATATTGTTGTAGGCACAATACCAATGTGAGCAATTTGCTAAATGCGCAATCTTTTTGCACATTGCTTCCAGCTATATATTTGAATAATGTGTGGTGCACATTTTGCAAATCAATGCACAATTTTTATAATGCACAATCTTTTGGGCAATTTTGGAAATTTAGTACGTCTGCCTCACAATACAAAGGTCCTGCAGTCCTGGGTTCAAATCCAGGCTCTGGATCTTTCTGTGTGGAGTTTGCATGTCCTCCCCGTGAATGCGTGGGTCCCCTCCGGGTACTCCGGCTTCCTCCCACCTCCAAAGACATGCACCCGGGGATAGGTGCATGGCCCTAGTGTGTGAATTTTGTCTGTCTATCTGTGTTGGGCCTGCGATGAGGTAGCGACTTGTCCAGGGTGTACCGGGCCTTGCGCCCGATTGTAGCTGAGATAGGCGCCAGCGACCCCATAAGGTAATAGCGGTAGAAATGGATGGATGGATGGAAATTGCTTCCAGCTATATATTGATTGTGTTGGAAGTTCTGGCTACTAACCCTAACCCTTGATCTACGCAGTGCTGGGAGACTGTTTTGCTATTCTTCTTCTGTTCGATGTAGCTTTCTGTGCAGAATTCCGCAAATTCTTCTTCAGCCGTCCTCAAACCATCCATTTGCACGGTTGCGCCATTTTCAAACCAAATCTTGTCTCGCGATATTCAAATTGCTTGCGCTCAATGGAAAGGACGTATAATTTGCAAAGTGCGCGAGATAGGTGAAATGCTTACAATACCGAAGTACATGTCAAGCTACTTCCTTAAAAGGCCTACTGAAATGAGATTTTCTTATTTAAACAGGGATAGCAGGTCCATTCTATGTGTCATACTTGATAATTTCGCGATATTGCCATATTTTGGCTGAAAGGATTTAGTAGAGAACATTGACGATAAAGTTCGCAACTTTTGGTCGCAAATAAAAAAGCCTTGCCGTTACCAGAACTAGCAGACGATGTGCGCCTGACGTCACGGGTTGTGGAGCTCCTCACATTGTTTATAATGTGAGCCACCAGCTCACATTATAAAGAGCAATTCGGACGGAGAAAGCAACAATTTCCCCATTAATTTGAGTGAGGATGAAAGGTTCGTGGATAAGGAAAGTTAGAGTGAAGCACAAAAAAAAAAGGAAAAGGCGACGGCTCCAGGCGGCGGCAGTGGGAGAGTTTCAGGTGTAATTAACTACATTTACTAGGATAATTTACTAGGAGATTATAGTCATACCTGAAAGTCGGATGGCTACGGTGAACGCCAGTGTCTCTGAGAGAAGCCGAGGAGCCAAGATCACAGCTCCCTTTTTGAGGATGACGCTCCGTAATCCACTCAAGTCTCCGGTAAGAGCCGACTTAATATCACAATTTTCCCATCCAAAAACATGCTAGTTGATGTAGAGAAACATGTTCGCTTGACCGCTCAGTGTTAAAGCTTCACGACAAAACAAACACCGGCTGTGTTTCGGTGCTAAAGGCAGCTGCAATCCACCGCTTTCCACCAACAGCATTCTTATTTGACGTCTCCATTATTAATTGAACAAATTGCAAAAGATTCAGCAACACTGATGTCCAGAATACTGTGTAATTGCGCGATCAAAAGAGACGACATTTAGCCGTAAGTGGTGCTGTGCTAATATGTCCCCTCCAACCAATAATGTCACAAACACGCGTCATCATACCGCAACGTTTTCAACAGAAAACTCCACGGGAAATTTAAAATTGTAATTTAGTAAACTAAAAAGGCCGTATAGGCATGTGTTGCAATGTTAAGATTTCATCATTGATTTACAGTATAATTTTTCAGACTGGTGGTCGGTAAAAGTGGGTTTCAGTAGGCCTTTAATGTAAATGACCGCCATAACCACAACACCAGGGGGAACTCCACAAACCTTGTTAAACCCAGATTCCGAGCTAACAAAGGTCTTAACTCATTCTCTTTCAATGCCACATCAATGTGGAATGCACTCCCAACAGGTGTAAAAGTAAGTGCATCTCTAGATTTCTTCAAAACCGCTCTAAAACAACACCTCCGAGCAACTTTAACCCTTTACTAATACCCTCCTCCATTCACATCCCATCTCCCCGGATTGTAAATAACCTAATGTAAATAATCAAATGTACTTCTAATGTATTTACTTGTTCTTATACTATCTGAACTCACTATGTTCTCTGCTGGCTGTACATATCCTACTAAGTAAGACCTACACTGTTTCAATGTCCATTTCTCTGTTGATGCAATTGTTGATGACTGAAGTACTGATATCAACCAAAGCTCCTCATCCCACCCCCCGGATTGTAAATGTAAATAATTCAATGTATATACTATGATGATTAACCTGTGTGATGATTGTATTATGCTGATAGTATATATTTTTACCATGAATTGATTAACGTGGACCCCGACTTAAACATGTTGAAAAACTTATTCGGGTGTTACCATTTAGTGGTCAATTGTACAGAATATGTACTGAACTGTGCAATCTACTAATAAAAGTATCAATAAATCAATTGCAAATATGAAACGCATTGATGCACGGTGTGTTAAATGTCTTCGTTGTTTATAGGTTTGATTGATTTCAATCGTCTTGATTGGCAACACTAAATTGGCCCGTGTGTGTGAATGTTGTCTGTCTATCTCAGGGGTCAGGAACCTTTTTTGTCTGTGAGAGCCATAAAAGCCAAATATTTTAAAAATGTATTCTGTGAGAGCCATATCATATTTAACACTGAATACAACTAATTGCGGGCAGCACGGTGAAAGAGGGGTTAGTGCAGGGGTGTCCAAAGTGCGGCCCGGGGGCCATTTGCGGCCTGCAGCTAATAGTTTACCGGCCCGCCACACATTCTGCAAAAATTGCAAAATCGATTGTATTCCAAAAATTGAAAAAAGTGGAATGAGGTGAAATCTAATGAGAAAAAGGGGCAATGTTGACCCAAAGCTGCCATGCAGGCAGTTTTTTTGTTGTCTTTATTTTCTTTTTTTTTTCCATTGCTCAAAAAAAAGGACAAAAATAGATATGTTATAATGAATTATTACTTAAAAATGATCACTTTAAAATGTTTTTTGTGGAAAAAATATTGCATATGTTGTGTGGCTGCCATATAAAAACATCAAAGTTTTGACAAAAGCATAAAACAAACTAAATAATTAGTTCAAACTTAAAATCGACAGATATATCGGAAGTTGATCTTGATATTTAAGTGTTAAAAGTAAAAATAAAAATAATAAAAATTTATCACTTTGTGAGTGGGGAACCTTTCGGATCTGAAATATATTTAGTAGGATTTCATTTAACTTTTCACTGTGATTACTCAAAAATATTATATAATTAAAATGATTGGTGTCCTGCATTATTGATCTTTGAGGGCTTTAATTGCTAAATAAACAAATTCTCCTAAAGGAATCAAAGTACTATCTACTGCATATTTCAGTTTTACTATAAAAAAACAAAGTTGTCTTTGACATAAAAGGCATAAAACCTTATTTGTTGTACTTTATATCAACCTCAAGTTGATATAGAGATTTACTGTAAGCATTAAATAAAAATAAAAATAAATAATAATTTGACTTATTTTTTAAATTTTAGTGATTGAGACCCTCTATGCTCCCCAGGAGCCCTAAGGATAAAAAAAAAAAAAATCTATATATTTTGTTATGGTTTGAAAATGGCGCCGCATGCCTAAATTTTTCCGTGTGCGGCCCCCTGTGGAAAAAGTTTGGACACCCTTGGGTTAGTGTAACTGCCTCACAATACAAAGGTCCGGGGTTCAATCCTGCGCTCGGGATCTTTCTGTGTGGAGTTTGCATGTTCTCTCCGTGACTGCGTGGGTTCCCTTCCGGGTACTCCGGCTTCCTCCCACCCCCAAAGACATGCAAGTGGGGATAGGTTGATTGCAAACTTTAAATTGGCCCTAGTGTGTGAATGTTGTCTGTCTGTGTTGGTCCTGTCCAGGATGTACCCTGCCTTCCGCTCGAATGCAGCTGAAATAGGCTCTAGCGACCGCCCGCGTCCCCAAAAAGGGACAAGCAGTAGAAAATGGATGGATGAATATTTGTCTCTCGACTGTGTGGTTTTCTGCAGTGAATTGTGGAGCTAGTCTCATAGTGGTCATGTAGACAGCTACCCTGAAGCGCAGAAGCAAAAATACCAACACTGGCTCCCTTTTAATCATTCTGTGTACAAAAGGCCTGGAAAAACACTGCCAAACATACTGCAGGCCTTGTCTGCCTAGTTGCCCCCCTTCCAGCCTTTGGGTTGAGGCCAGGCTTCAGTGAGACCTTGAGCATGATAAGATACTCACTGGGATGCACTGAGATGCTGGAACATTGTATGTGTGGGGACATTTGTGGAATGCGTGGGAAGATGGCAAGACTATTCTTTTTTTATTTTTGTGTGTTTTTTTTTACATGACAATTTAACGCAAATAGTGTGATTTCAAGGCTTAGACTTCAGTAACATGTTGTCAATAGAATCATAATGCAAAGGTTAGGGCTGGGTAAAATTATTGATTTGATTGCTCGGTTTTAGCATTCCGTATCTATATATTTATTTAGTAGCCATGTAATTTATTTATCAATTTGTTCGATTATTTGAGTAATCGGATAAAACTCACTCTGTAGACTCAGTAGTTAGAAATAAAGATTTTGCTGCAAGCAATAATTGTATTGTTGTCCTAATACATTCACAGCAACAACAATAACATTTAATTCCTAACATGTCAATCAATCAATGTTTACTTATATAGCCCTAAATCACTAGTGTCTCAAAGGGCTGCACAAACCACTACGACATCCTCGGTAGGCCCACATAAGGGCAAGGAAAACTCACACCCAGTGGGACGTCGGTGACAATGATGACTGTGAGAACCTTGGAGAGGAGGAAAGCAATGGATGTCGAGCGGGTCTAACATGATACTGTGAAAGTTCAATCTATAATGGATCCAACACAGTTGCGAGAGTCCAGTCCAAAGCGGATCCAACACAGCAGCGAGAGTCCCGTTCACAGCGGAGCCAGCAGGAAACCATCCCAAGCGGAGGCGGATCAGCAGCGCGGAGATGTCCCCAGCCGATACACAGGCGAGCAGTACATGGACACCGGATCGGACCGGACCCCTTCCACAAGGGAGAGTGGGACATAGAAGAAAAAGAAAAGAAACGGCAGATCAACTGGTCTAAAAAGGGAGTCTATTTAAAGGCTAGAGTATACAAATGAGTTTTAAGGTGGCATCTCGAACTGTTACCGGGAGGGCATTCCAGAGTACTGGAGCCCGAAATGAAAAAGCTCTATAGCCCGCAGACTTTTTTTGGGCTTTGGGAATCACTAATAAGCCGGAGTCCTTTGAACGCAGATTTCTTGCCGGGACATACGGTACAATACAATCGGCAAGATAGGATGGAGCTAGACCGTGTAGTATTTTATACGTAAGTAGTAAAACCTTAGTCACATCTTAAGTGCACAGGAAGCCAGTGCAGGTGAGCCAGTACAGGCGTAATGTGATCAAACTTTCTTGTTCTTGTCAAAAGTCTAGCAGCCGCATTTTGTACCAACTGTAATCTTTTAATGCTAGACATGGGGAGACCCGAAAATAATACATTACAGTAATCGAGGCGAGACGTAACAAACGCATGGATAATGATCTCAGCGTCTTTAGTGGACAGAATGGAGCAAATTTTAGCGATATTACGGAGATGAAAGAAGGCCGTGTGAAAATTAATAAAAAAAATATAAATCTCCGCTGTTTGCCTCCACACAAATCATGGCACCCACACTCCCGCGCTATCATGTGCGCTCTATTGCAGAATCCGTGCAGTAAATGTGTATTTAAAGTTTTTATTATTATTATTATCACAGTTATTGCTGTATCGTTGAATGTGCTCAAAATAGGTCTGGGCGATATATTGATATAGGATATAGTCTCTGTGCGATATAGAAAATGACTATTGTGATATTTGAGTATACGTTTTCGCGCAGTTGCTTTTAGGTGCTGTCATTACACTATAGCAGGGGTCTCAAACTCAATTTACCTGGAGTTCACTGGATGCAGAAACTGGGTGAGGCTGGGCCTCAAGAAAAGATTTAAAACCTATGAATGGCTTTCCCGCCCTAGCATTGCAAGGGCAGGAAAGCCAACCCTCACGATTTTTCCGGGAGACTCCTGAATTTCAGTGCACCCCCCATGACAATCTACCGGTGGAACTATTTTCTCGAATTTGTCCCAATTTTCACCCGGCCGACATTATTAAGGGCTGCCGTGACGGCACTACCTTTAACGTCCTCTACAACAGTGGTTCTCAACCTTTTTTCAGTGATGTACCCCATGTGAACATTTTTTAAATTCAAGTACCCCCTAATCAGAAAAAAGCATTTTGGTTGGAATAAAAGAGATAAAGAAGTAAGATACAGCACTATGTCATCAGTTTCTGATTTATTTAATTGTATAACAGTTCAAAATATTGCTCATTTGTAGTGGTCTTTCTTGAACTATTTAGAAAAAAATATATAAAAATAACCCCAAAAAAATTGTTGAAAAATATACAAGTAATACTATTATAAATAAATATTTCTACACATAGAAGTAATCATCAACTTAAAGTGCCCTCTTAGGGGATTATGATAGAGATCCATCTGGATTCATGAACTTAATTCTAAACATTTCTTCACAAAAAAAGAAATCTTTAACATCAATATTGATGGAACTTGTCCACAAAAAATCTAGCTGTCAACACTGAATATTGCATTGTTGCATTTCTTTTCACAGTTTGTGAACTTTCATATTTTGTTGAAGTGTTATCCAATAAATATATTTAAGTATTTATGACTGACTGCTATTTTTTTTAGAATGTTTTTGATAAATCTCACTTAATCCTTGGCATACCTTCACATAGCGTACCATCTATTAGAGAACTAGTGCTGTACAACTCGTCATTGCGCACCTAATACAACTAAAGTACCAACTCTAAATCATGTTGTGCGAGACTTGTGCAGAATAACGTCAGTGGCTGCAAGACGTACTTACTCAACAGCCATACAGGTCACACTGAGGGTGGCCGTATAAACAAATGTAACAATGTTACAAATATGCGCCACACTTTGAACCCACACCAAACAAGAATGACAAACACATTTTGGGAGAACATCTGCACCCTAACACAATTTAAACACAAGAGAACAAATACCCGGAACACCTTGCAGCCCAAACTCTCCCGGGCTACAATATACATAACCTCAACCGACGCAAGTAGGGAGGGTGGAGGTGTGGGGTGTTAGTGGTAGCGTGGGTGGGTGTATTGTAGCCCGGAATAGTCAGGGCTGCATGGGATTCTGGGTATTTGTTCTGTTGAGTTTATGTTGTATTACGGTGCGGCTGTTCTCCTGAAATGTGTTTGTCATTCTTGTTTGGTGTGGGTTCAGTCTGGCACATATTTGTAACAGTGTTAAAGTTTTTTTTTAGGGCCACCCTCTGTGTGACTTGTGTAAATAGCTGTTGACCAAATATGTCTTGCAACATAACATGTGTACTGCTCAGCCAAATGTAACAATCAAATAGGCTTGCTCGCTGTCTGTACAGGATTCAGATGGCGTTAAGAACCGTGCCATTGCGGCACCCCCTGAGTATTGTTGGTTGGGTAAAAATCGGCATGGATTACCAGACAATGGATTCCCTGATATTAAGAGGACTACTGTGAAAATTGGGAATGTTGGGAAGTATGATGCTGTCAAGTTCCGTTCATATTAAACTCGTGGGGCCGCGCACACATTAAATTGTCATATCAAAGTGCGGGCCGCAAAATAACGTCTCGCGGGCCGCATGTTTGAGACCCCTGCCCCACAGGCTCTTCCCACTCTGTTTATTCTTCTCACAGACAGCAAGCGCACCTTCTTACATACGTCACATACTGTCACGTCATACGTTACATACATATACACCCTCGCAGAGCAGTGAGGTAGCAGCATGGGTAACGTTAGCTGTGATGCTAGCGGTAATATGAGAGAACGAAGGTGCCAATCTGGTAACAAATGAAAGAAGAATTAAATCCAAAAAAAACAGCAGAGGGTCCGTCGTCTGGTGGTAGTTTGGTTTCAAGTGGGAATATGTCGAATAGACCACTTTAATTTGTCAAGTGTGGGGCACAAGCGTTGCTACATAAAGTAGCATCACTGCTAATATGTAGCATCATTTGAAAAGTCACCCGCTAAAGAATGAAGAGTGCTTACTCCGCATGTCAACATCTCCGTTCAGTGCCACACGCCCAAACCATCAAAATGCAGAGGCAAACATTTCCAGATCAACACCGTATGAAAAAAATAGTCAACAACAAAAGGAGATAATATCCGCAGTAACCTTCCACATAGCAAAGGACAAACACTTATTTGATTTCCTATTATGCAGCTCATTTTTATTTGACAGCTATTGAAATATCTTGTGTGATATCATGCACAAAAGTGCACCTTATTTGTTTTAAACTATTGTAGTGGCGTTCTGTACAAAAAGTGCACTTTAATTTAGTGTTGTTTTGATATGTCATCTTAGTGACATCATGCACAAAAGTGCACTAATAGCTTGTTTTAAAATGTCTCTGACAATCTTGCACTTTCTTTTTTGGAAATGACTTGAATGCGTGTGCCACTGCTTGATAAGTGTTTTATAAATTGACTTAGTTGTGACTTCCTTCTCTGCATGAAAGTTTAAAATGAGCATATATTAATGCAGTATGAACAAGAATGTTTTTAATGTAGACACATAGAATCATAATACTGGTGTGATTATATGTATCATGTGTTCATTCAAGGCTAAGGCAAAATATTGAGCTATAGAATTGAATAGAATCGAAAGTACTTTATTAATCCCTGGGGGAATTTCAGCACCACAGTTCGCTCACAATAGACAATAGTAATAATAAATAATATATAACATTATATATATAATATATGAATAATATATGTTCTACATTTAAGTGCAGTCAAGAAGGAACATATGCATTATACAGTCGAACGGCTGTCGGTATGAAGGACCTCCTGTGTCGTTCCGTGTTGCATTTAGGGAGTCTGAGCCTTCCACTGAACGTGCTCATTCTCTCCGTAAGGTCCGAGTGTAGTGGGTAGGAGAGAGATTATATATATATATATATATATATATATATATATATATATATATATATATATATATATATATATATATATATATATATATATATATATATATATATATTAGGGCAAATTAATGCGTTAATTAAGAGTTACGGTAACTCATCAATCTATTAATGCCGACAATTATTTTATCGCACATTAGCGTATGTTGTTTACATGCTTTTATTTTGTTAACGCCTTTTCTTAACAAGATGGCGTCTTCCGGATGGGCTTCGGCGTCGAGGGGCTCTTGGTAAAGATGGAACATTTGGCAAAAGTACCGGACAATTCTGCAAATTTCATGGCTGGCTTACAGCGTGGTCACTCCAGGATCACTTACGACCGCCAGACAATTCTGAACGTGGATGGATCGGGCCGTTTTGGACTGAATGACGCTTGCTTGCTAGACCGGCTAGCTAGGATGGGAATACTTTGCCGGCTACATCCAGCGGCCTGTGAAGCAGCGGAGTATATGTTTTGTCTGTCTATTTATGAATAATGCAGACGGGGAGTGTTGGCTGAGTTCTTAACGTTTGCTTTCAGAGCGTGCATATCACAACATACAAGATGCCGTCATGGCGACACAACCTATACCGGGCTACCCCGCATGCTCGTCACTCCTGTTGCATGCTAGGTAGGGTAGTTCTTTTTTCCCTGGCTCATAACATCACAATATAGTACCATGTATATGATGCGTTCAGTTTATCAAAGCACCAAGCAAACAATCGGAAAATTCCCATCATATCAATTCCTAGATATGGTCATAATTATTTTAAGTGCACTATGCAGAATAAACACAACATTATTAATATTGCTACCACGGATAATTTGATAAAAAATTCCCTAAAACAGCCCACTACCTATAATATAGGTTTTTTAAACATAAAATCTCTGATAAAAAAAAATGTTTCTGCTGTTATGTAGCCTGTATGTTACTTAAGTAAAGCACTGTACAAGTATTAAGTAAACAATGAATTATATAACTGGGCTAGATCAGAAGAAACTAAATTCAGCTCTAGGAATGGAGAGTAATGAAGACTGAACACAGGTTTGAAGTTTAAATGGTACCAAATTATATTAAAGAATTATAGGAAAAAAACAACAAAAAGACATGTAAATTCGAATGGCCATTCACATTTTCAACATGAATTACAGAACGTTCAATATTTACAATGTGATACAGTACTTGATTCAGTCCTTGTTTTTACCAAGAATGGTATAGGCGCAACACGACAGTTCATTAAACGACCTCGCAAAGTCCACGTTGTGGTGGCAGTGTCCAGAGGGGTTTTAGTGAAGGTAAGGGGTAAATGTGAAAGTTCAGGGAGGACAGAAAGGAACTTGTTGCGTTGTGAAAAACCAAAGGGAAAAAACAGAGCGGCTGCTGAGGAGCCTCCTACCCGCCCGGCTCGGTTGGGTGGATTCAGTTCGGTTGGTTCGGTTCCAGGCATAAAGCTTCAGACTCTAGTTCAGGCTCTAGCTCGCCATCCAACATGGCCTGTACAACAAGGGCAGGACCAGTCAATTTTCCAGTGCGCGCACACAAAATACATTCAGATACTAAATACTAAATAATACTACTGTATTCAAATAGCAAGCATATTTGTTAATATTGTACAATAATTCATGAATCCAATTAGAATAAATAATATAATAATTTTTATATCAAAATATTAATTCTCTAATGTCAAAATCTACCAATTGCAACCACAAATAAAGTGCATAGCAGACAGTGGTTCACTGGACTGCATCATAAAATGCATTGGATGCATAGCATTGACAACCATCAAACAATTAACACAACCCAGAAACAAATCAGACAATTGTTGAGAGTGCTAACGTTTCATTCAGTTTACTATATTCAAAGAAACAGGCATATAAGCAGATGCTAACCGCTCCATTCAAAATGAATGTAGCGGCTAAGCTACACAGATGCAACTCACCAATTCCACAGATAAATCACACTTAAACACTCTCGCACGACGACCCACGGCTTCAGTAGTTGGTTCCTGCAGTTCGACATTATTACATTTCAGTTAAAAGCTTAGTTAGTAATTACTGTCAAAACCGAGTCACATACCTGCAGCAACGTCCCTCTCGCTCTTCCTGGAAGCAGCCCACTACTGGATTTTATGCTTCCCGCAATAGGTCACGTGACGCAATGACGCGTGAGGTCATGTGACCGCGTGACGTAATGACGCGCGCAAAGACACGAAAATAAATAGGATATTTAAGTAAAATTATATTTAATTAGAAATAATATTCAATGGGGTTTTGAGAGGATATTTAAATAGGAATATTTTATTACAAAGAATATTCAATGGGGTTTTAAAAGGATATTTAAATGAGGATATTTAATGGGGTTTTGTCACCCAGGTCACCGTTACCTCAGAAATTGCCTGTTCAGATGTTATGATTGTGGCTCAGAGATTTGTATGTAGATTATATTTATTTTCCATAACAAACAGGATAACTTAAATACCCTGGCAGTGGCAATAAGCTTAAATGTATGTATTTACATTTTTTGAGTTGATTTTCATAAAATATGCTATTTAACTGCTACTGTTTAACAAGTACGGATTTAAATTGTTTGCACAACAAATGTTTTGGCGCTCTTGTTCATGTGGGAGAATATTCCAATAAAGGTGCACTACACACTACTTTTGAATTCATTATTGGGCTGTGCGTATACAATGCAGTTAATCACGATTAATCGGAGAAATAGTGCGATTAACTTCGATTAAAATTTTTAAGTGTTGCCCAGCCCTAATATATATATATATATATATATATATATATATATATATATATATATATATATATATATATATATATATACATGATAAATAAATAAATGGGTTGTACTTGTATAGCGCTTTTCTACCTTCAGGGTACTCAAAGCGCTTTGACACTACTTCCACATTTACCCATTCACACACTGATGGAGGGAGCTGCCATGCAAGGCGCCAACCAGCACCCATCAGGAGCAAGGGCAAAGTGTCTTGCTCAGGACACAACGGACGTGACGAAGTTGGTACTAGGTGGGATTTGAACCAGGGACCCTCGGGTTGCGCACGGCCACTCTCCCACTGCGCCACGCTGTCCCATATATATATATATATATATATATATATATATATATATATATATATAATATGTATATATATATATATATATAATATATAATATATATATATATATATATATATCGTGTATCGTAATATGGCCTAAAAATATCGAGATATTAAAAAACGCCATATAACCCAGCCCTAGCCCAAAAGCACCAAATGAAGTCTTTTGACAAAGTTATTTTTTCAAATATAGAGAAAAAAATACACAGTAGACACTGTTAGAAAACCAACAATTTTGCATGTTATGTTTCTTATGCTTTACTGATGGTGTTTTAGTCTTAATATTTCATGTTTTTAATGGCTAAGCGTTTATTGTTTAAATATTGGTTTGAACTGTAATACATTAAATGTACTTGAAGTGTGTAACAAATAAAATATATTATTATTATTTATTGTGTCTGGTGGGAGTAGTCCTGGGTTCAATCCCGGGCTCGGGATCTTTTTGTGTGGAGTTCGCATGTACTCCCCGTGACTGCGTGGGTTCCCTCCAGGTACTCTGGCTTCCTCCCACTTCCAAAGACATGCACCTGGGGATAGGTTGATTGGAAACACTAAATTGGCCCTAGTGTGTGAATGTGAGTGTGAATGTTGTCTGTCTATCTGTGTTGGCCCTGTGATGAGGTGGCGACCTTCCGCCCGATTGTAGCTGAGATAGGCACTAGCGACCCCCGCGACCCAAAAGGGAATAAGCGGTAGAAGATGGATGGGTGTCTATTGGGCGTTGTGGCGTCCTACCTACTCTTTTGAGTGGTATTTGAATGCACCCTGTCCCTCCTCTTCTCCCATTCTCTTCCTCCTGAGGAAAAGTTGCAATGTTAAAATCCATAAACTACTATAAAATTGCATAGATGGCGAGTTATTGTGATGTAGCAAATACCTTATCAATACCAATTTTCCCAGGAGATTTTCCATGTTTTTTTAATGTGAATGTTGATGCTCCTCTGAGCCGCAGCAGTAGGCACATGTAATAAATGTGTTTGTGAAATGCCCTGATGTTTTTGATGCTAAATACATTTTCACATTTGCGCTGCAGAAAACACCATGTCGCTACTGATACGTTTTCTACAAACAAAAAAAACAACTTGAAGCCCTGTCAAGCTGTTAACTGACGTACTATTCATATTTAAATACATTTTACAGCAAGTAAATGGCTTACCTAATTATCAGTTATAAGTCTCCTTGACTACTAATAATATGCATGGGTATTGGCACTGAAAAAAACTATATCAGTCGATCTCAAATTATTGATATTAATTTTTACATCCCTAAATCTAGACATTCCGATCGGCATTTTGCTCGTGTTAACAACATGGAATAGAAAAGGAAAGTACTCTTGAGTGGGTAAACTATGTTTCCGGCCCCTACAGTATATGGCCTGTACATCGTTGTTTTTGTTCTATAATTTTGTAATACGATTAGTAAGTAAATATTTCTATAATGCAAAGTTGTTTTATTCTTTGAAAGATAATTTTAACTTGGTACAATTGCTTTGATGTCAGTGAAGTTAGTCATATCGATGAATACAAATAGTAATAGTAAGTGTGTGAAATCTGAGTGTGAGTGTTTGTGACTGGTCTATTTGTTTTAGCCCTGCAATGAGGTAGTGACTTGTCCAGGGTGTACCCTGCCTTCTGCCCAAATGCAACTCGGATAAACTATTATGGCGGTATTGTTGAATGTACACAAAATGTACTTATACACACATTTTTTATTTGAAAAAAAAACAAACATATACACACTGTTAGAAAACCCACTATTTTGTATGTTTCATGTTTGTTTTGCTTCACAGATAGTATTTTAGAGTTAGTATTTTATCTGTAAAGTTAAGTTAAAGTACCAATGAATGTCACACACACTAGGTGGGGTGAAATTTGTCCTCTGCATTTGACCCATCCCCTCACCTCCCATCCCCTGGGATGGCCTAGCTATAGATAGATAGTACTTTATTGATTCCTTCAGGAAAATTAAAATTCCAGCAGCAGTGTACAGAGTTGAGATCAATTAAAAAAAAAAAAAAGTAAATAATGGGGGTTTCAAAGGAAACAAAATAGAGAAATATTACAAAAAGAATGAAAACAATGGGAATAACAATATAACAGTAAAATAAGAATATAACAAGACAAAGTAGGCAGTAGTGACCATGTTATGAAAACGTATTGCACTGTTAATGTTTTGCAGCCCCTGTCATCCTAGTACCCCCCCATCCCCCGTCCCAGAGAGGAGTAGTACCTCAACATCGCCTGTACGTACTTCTGTCCCATCCTGATGAACCCGATGAGCCCACTGTGCCTCTACTGCATCATGTCTTTCTGAATCATCACCACTGACCAAACCTGTTCGGATGAGGCGAATTGTCTTTTTAAGACGAACTGAACAAGTCCAGTTGCGATTGACTAAATGCCAAGGCATTAAGGATGTAACGGTATCAAAATACCACTGTACGATATTATCATGGTATTAAGGCCGCTGTATAATATTATTGCGGTATATGTCCCAAATAAAGGTGCCATAATGTGTCAAATTAAGGGGCAGAAATGTTAAGGACAAACACACTTACTGTAATTGAACAAAAATACAGTTCTCAAATTTTATGAATACATTTATTACTACAAACATGTATTTTTAGGTGCATATACTTGTCAGAACAACTACTGTTTCAAACTATATTTTAAAAAATAACTTACAGCTGATGTCTTTAAGTAACAGTGTAAACATCCAGTGATGTTTAGCTTCACTGGCTTCATATATCTTTTCTGGGTGAAAAGTTTATAAGGTGGCGACTTGTCCAAGGTGTACCATGCCTTGAGCCTGAATGTAGTTGGAAAGGCTCCCCATGCCGCAGTTGCAGAAGCAGTCTTGGCTTTGCTTGTGCTCTTCTTGTTTTCTTTCGCCTGTCTTTATGAGAAGAAGACCGCCGAGAAGACTTTTTTTTGAGGAAATATGTATAAATTCAGCCAACAATACAGGTTTATCATCTTCGTGTTTGTTTCCCTGTTGAGGCTTGTGCTACCTGGCTTCGCAACAGCTTCCGTCCTCTACTGTATGTTTGCATATTTGTGATGCCACGATATTGCGCACAGAGAAAAGCATTGTGGTGCAGCAATTATCAGTGTGGACTTTTTTTTAGCATGTTTAGAGAATACGTTTAACTCGTAGTTTGCTAAACGTGTTCTGCAGAAATTAAACAAGGAGGGTTAAGGGCCTACTGAAATTAGATTTTCTTATTTAAACGGGGATAGCAGGTCCATTCTATGTGTCATACTTGATCATTTCACGATATTGCCATATTTTTGCTGAAAATATTTAGTAGAGAACATAGACGATAAAGTTCGCAACTTTTGGTCGCTGATAAAAAAGCCTTGCCTGTACCGGAAGTAGCAGATGATGTGCGCGTGACGTCACAGGTTGTAGGGCTCCTCACACCCTTTCATTGTTTATAATCATAGCCACCAGCAGCGAGAGCGATTCGGACCGAGAAAGCGACGATTTCCCCATTAATTTTAGCGAGGATGAAAGATTTGTGGATGAGGAAAGTTAGAGTGAAGCACTAGAAAGAAAAGGGAAAAAAAATGGACGGCAGTGGGAGCGATTCAGATGTTATTAGACACATTTACTAGGATAATTCTGGAAAATCCCTTATCTGATTATTGTGTTATTAGTGTTTTAGTGAGATTATAAAGTCATACCTGAAAGTCAGAGGGGTGTGGTGACCGCCAGTGTCTCTGAGTGAAGCCATGGAGGATTCAAGAAAGTCACAACTGCCTCTTTGACAGCTCCAGTAAGAACGACACAAGCTCCGCTAATGTTTACGGTAAGCGCCAACTTATTACCACAATTTTTCACCGAAACCTGCCGGTTGACATGTGGTTGAACCATGTTCGCTTGACCGCTCTGTTTCATATTAAAGCTTCAAAACAAACAAACACCGGCTGTGTTTTGGTTGCTAAAGGCAGCTGCAATCCACCGCTTTCCACCAACAGCATTCTTCTTTGACGTCTCCATTATTAATTAAACAAATTGCAAAAGATTCAGCAACACAGATGTCCAAAATACTGTGTAATTATGCGATTAAAGCAGACAACATTTAGCCGTGAGTGGTGCTGGGATAAAATGTCCGCTCCAACCAATAACGTCACAAGCACGCGTCAACATAAGCGTCATCATTCCGCGACGTTTTCAACAGACACTTCGCGGGAAAAATAAAATTGCAATTTAGTAAACTAAACTGGCCGTTTTGGCATGTGTTGCAATGTTAATATTTCATCATTGATATATAAACTATCAAACTGCGTGGTCGGTAGTAGTGGGTTTCAGTAGGCTTTTAAAGACGGGTTTCAACACAATAAAATCTGAATAATCACCTTGAAAATCACTTAAGTTAAGATTTATAGAAGCAATACAAAGCTGCCTATGTGGAGCCAAGATCTTGCGGTAAATGTGGCGACCAAAGCAAACAAAAAAGCTACAACACTGATGAGAAAGCGTATGATGAGGGCAAACATTTGAAATAAAAGAACATAGAGTTGAAACTCTTGATGACAAAAAAGTTGTTTATGATTAACTTTTTTGGTTTATTTGGAATTACAAATAACTGTTTTATTTCTTAGTGGGAAAAAAATACATTTTATCATTTAAACCCTGATTTCTTTAAGTTCTACAATTGAACGTTGCCTTTATAAGGAGCAGGCACTTATTGCACTGTTATGTTATCTTATTACAGTCAGGGAAAACTTGGATTTTGTTTATTTTATTTTTGTCAATCAGCATATATGATGTGACTTGACTTGTGACATACAGTGTTTGTTGCTACAGGATTTCTCCTACGTGTGTTTAATTGTGGCGAACCGGCACGTCAATTTAAATGCCGTCTCACCTTCAAAATATTTTTATTTTAATTTTTAAATGAAAACTGTGCACTCAAGTGTGGGTGGGATTTTTTTGCATTTTTGCAGTACACCAAAGTTGCCTATGATTATGACAAATGTGAAGGTTTTAACCACAGTCCAACCTGTCTGGATGCGGAAATTCCTTTTGCGCTGGGGGGCCTTAACCCCCCACCAGGACTTTGTCCTGGACCTGCTACTAGGCTTTTTGAGTTTCCAAAGTTGACAGGTATGCGAAAGGCAGTCTCATCACAATGTAATTAATGTTCAATTAACGTTGTGCCTCTTCTTTCTTACGTTGCTGGGAGTGCAGCTCAGAAGAACAAAATAAAGGGATGTGGCTAACACTATCATAAAAGTTGAAACATAACATTTAAAAGGAGAATCAACTTTAGTTACACACGTTGCTTTCACTGTCTGCTGCAGCTCACCAATAATACTTCTCTGACAGCAGACTTGCAGGCACTCAGAACGTCTATGTTACTGTATTGGTCCAAAGTGGGGAAAATCAACACACCCACTAATTTAAGCAGAAAATACCTTTATTATGTCTAATACCTTTATTATGTCTGCCACGGTGGCAGAAGGGTTAGTGCGCCTGCCTCACAAATCCAGGCTCGGGATCTTTCTGTGTGGAGTTTGCATGTTCTCCCCGTGAATGCGTGGGTTCCCTCCGGGTACTCCGGCTTCCTCCCACCTCCAAAGACATGCACCTGGGGATAGGTTGATTGGGAACACTAAATTGGCCCTAGTGTGTGAGTGTGAATGTTGTCTGTCTATCTGTGTTGGCCCGGCGATGAGTTGGAGACTTGTCCAGGGTGTACCCTGCCTTCCGCCCGATTGTAGCTGAGATAGGCGCCAGCGCCCCCCGCGACCCCGAAAGGGAATAAGCGGTAGAAAATGGATGGATGTCTAAATATTTTTAATCAGAGATTTTGTTTACGTGTCTGCAACGATTCCACTCCTCTGATTTAACATGAACTAAAAAAAACTCTGCAGACACTGTTTCTTTTTGTTTGTTTGTTTGTGAATAAAACACATTTTGTCCCTGAAGTAATCATTAAACTTGTTTTATGTGTTGGTATACATTATTTTACAGTACCTCAAATTCTAACTGCACTTAAATGTATTTTTATTCAATATAAGATACAGAATTTAGTTTTTATTTTTAAACTCCACATTCTGGGTCGCGGCTTGTTTTTTGCCAAAGCACCGGTGAGAAGCACTGATTTATTCAAGTAATTAGAGAATACAAATAATTCACCATTTGAATGTGTTGTTTAGTTAGTGTTAACTTGAATTGTTATATTATTAACTACACCAATTATACTTTGTTTACTGCAGAATGTTTGTGATGACAAGCAAAAAAATTTAACAACTTTTGAGAGGCTAACATCCATCCATCCATTCTCTAACGCTTATTCCCTTTCGGGGTCGCGGGGACGCTGGTGCCCATCTCAGCTACAATCGGGCGGAAGGCGGGGTACACCCCGGACAAGCAACCCCTCATCACAGGGCCGAGACGCTAACAAATTGTTCAATTTACCCCCGCAAAATGTACCTCTAGTAAGCACAATTATACATATGAACAAAATTACATTTGTCAGCTGTTGGCATATATTACCTCGATCAAAGATGGTCGGTCAGTCAGTCAATGTCAATGTTTACTTATATAGCCCTAAATCACTAGTGTCTCAAAGGGCTGCACAAACCACAACACAAACCACTACGACATCCTCGGTAGGCCCACATAAGGGCAAGGAAAACTCACACCCAGTGGGACGTCGGTGACAATGATGACTATGAGAACCTTGGAGAGGAGGAAAGCAATGGATGTCGAGCGGGTCTAACATGATACTGTGAAAGTTCAATCCATAATGGATCCAACACAGCCGCGTGGAAATGTTTGTAACAGGATACTGCAGTAGTAAACAGTAAGGATGTGGTACTCTGTATAATCCTGCTCGGGACAATTCGCTTTAATAAAAATAAAAAAACAATTGTGATATAAATCAAGATCGAATGATATGTAAAAAAAAAAGGGAAAAAAACATATATAAGTCGCACTAGAGTGTAAGTCACATTTTTTGGGGGAAATTTATTTGATAAAACCCAACACCAAGAATAGACATTTGAAAGGCAATTTAAAATAAATAAAGAATAGTGAACAACAGGCTGTGTACGTTATATGAGGCATAAATAACCAACTGAGACGGTGCCTGGTTTGTTAAAAGCCTACTGAAACCCACTACTACCGACCACGCAGTCTGATAGTTTATATATCAATGATGAAATCCTAACATTACAACACATGCCAATACGTCCGGTTTAGTTTACTAAATTGCAATTTTAAATTTTGCGCGAAGTATCCTGTTGAAAACGTCGCGGACGTCACCGGTTGTAGCGGACATGTTCTTCCAGCACCGATCACGGCTAAAAGTCGTCTGCTTTAATCGCATAATTACACAGGATTCTGGACATCTGTGTTGAAGAATCTTTTGCAATTTGTTCAATTAATAACGGAGAAGTCAAAGAAGAAAAATGTAGGTGATAAGCGGTGTAATGCAGCTGCCTTTAGCAACACAAACACAGCCGGTGTTTCCATGTTTACATTCCCGAAGGTGAAGCT
Source organism: Nerophis ophidion (assembly GCF_033978795.1). NCBI lineage: Eukaryota > Metazoa > Chordata > Actinopteri > Syngnathiformes > Syngnathidae > Nerophis > Nerophis ophidion. Next base: position 69,822,892 of record NC_084616.1, on the reverse strand, counting down.
TTACTATGGAACAGAGCGGTCAAGCGAACATGGTTCCCGACCACAAGTCAACCGGCAGGTTTCGGTGAGAAAATTGTGGTAATACGTCGGCTCTTACCGTAGACATGAGCGGAGCTTGCGTCCTCCTGCAGCTGCGAACTCTCTTACCTCCTCCCACCGGAGACACTGGCGGTCACCACACCCGTGGCCACACCCCTCCGACTTTCAGGTACCATATAATCTCACTAAAACACTAGCAACACAATAAGCAGATAAGGGAATTTCCAGAATTATGCTAGTAAATGTGTCTAATAACATCTGAATCGCTCCCACTCCCCTCGCCTTTTTTTTTTCTAGTCCTTCACTCTCACTATCCTCATCCACGAATCTTTCATCCTCGCTCAAATTAATAGGGAAATCGTCGCTTTCTCGGTCCGAATCGCTCTCGCTGCTGGTGGCCATGATTGTAAACAATGTGAGGATGTGAGGAGCTCCACCACTCGTGACGTCATGTGCACATCGTCTGCTACTTCCGGTACAGGCAAGGCTTTTTTATTAGCGACCAAAAGTTGCGATGAGGTGGCGACTTGTCCAGGGTGTACCCCGCCTTCCGCCCGATTGGAGCTGAGATAGGCGCCATGTCCAGGGTGTACCCCGCCTTCCGCCCGATTGGAGCTGAGATAGGCGCCAGCGCCCCCCGCTACCCCGAAAGGGAATAAGCGGTAGAAAATGGATGGATGGATGGAAGTTGCGAACTTTATCGTCGATGTTCTCAACTAAATCTTTTCAGCAAAAATATGGCAATATCGCGAAATGATCAAGTATGACCCATAGAATAGACCTGCTGTCCCCGTGTAAATAAGAAAATCTCATTTCAGTAGGCCTTTAACGTAATATGTTATGGTAAGTGCCATTCAAATAATTAACATATAGAACATGCTATATGTTTACCAAACAATCTGTCACTCCTAATCGCTAAATCCCATGAAATCTTATACGTCTAGTCTCTTATGTGAATGAGCTAAATAACATTATTTGATATTTTACGGTAATGTGTTAATAATTTCACACATAAGTCGCTCCTGTGTATAAGTCGCACCCCTGGCCAAACTATGAAAAAAACTGCGACTTATAGTCCGAAAAATACGGTAATCGTGATCATTATTTTTGCCATATCTCTCAGCCCTAGTTGAAGCCATGTTTACTTTATGAACACTGAATTGCGTGCGACATAATGACATCATGTCCGCATATGGGTCAGAAAGCATTCACATTAGAAATTGCATTTTTTTATAATGTGACAACAAAAATTTACAAAGTAATCAGATTTGGACATCTGACCCTGCAGTGTGAACGTAGCATTAGCCACTGCTTGTTGAAATTTGTCTCGCAGCAGATGTGAACTGTAGCGAGTATTGCCCGTCTGGGAGCCAGTCAGAATCTGTCGCTCGCCAAGCTCATTTAAATGAGAAGATATTAATTTCAATTTACCAAATAATAGCGCTGAAATTGAAGGTGGTGTTCGTTGTATTCAGATGACGTGCTTGCATTACTGCTGCTGCGATGAGAATGGAGTGGTTAAAAAATGCAACATTGCATCCATCCATTCCTCCATCTATTTTCTACCGCTTGTACCTTTATATTTACTTTATGTTGTGTTCAAATGTTCCAGCATATTGCAGATATGTCCTCTTCTGCACTTATTAAAAGTACCACAGTTGCAATAATTTCTTGTAAAACTAGGCAAACCTTGGAGTGTTTCCGCAACCTGGGCACCAGATTGATTTTTGACGTCATTACTCAACGTGCGTAGTGATGTCAGACAGCACGTTGTGTAATGCAAGAATAGTTTATGAAAAAAATGGCAAGCGGTCAAAGTATGTCCACATTGTAGACATGCTGCCTTCGCTCCACACAATCCAATGCGTATTGCCTACGTCAGGGGCGCTCACACTTTTTCTGCAGGCGAGCTACTTTTCAATTGACCAAGTCGAGGAGATCTACCTCATTCCTATTTTTGATTTATATTTATTTATTTATGAAAGAGACATTTTTGTTAACAAGTTAATGGTGTTTAATGATAATACAAGCATGTGTAACACACATAGATTCCTTTCTTTCATGAAGACAAGAATATAAGTTGGTGTATTACCTGATTCTGATGACTTGCATTGATTGGAATTAGACAGTGGTGCTGATAACGTCCGCATTTTCAAATGGAGGAAAAAAAAAGTCCTCCTTTCTGTCCAATACCACATGAAAGTGGTTGGATTTGGCATCTCATTTGTCCAACTTGCATACTCGTTTTTAAACACTTTGTTATGAGAGTAGCATATGTGTGTGGCCCTTTAATGTCTGGCAGCAGGTGAGTGACGTCAGTGACTGTGCGGGTGGGCAAGCAAGTGAGAAAGCGGTCGCTGAGGGCGGGGGAGAAATACATTGGCTTCAAACTCCGTAGCTTGCTAGCTTGTGCACGCTAGCTTTCTGAGACTTATTTTGTTAGCACAGGCAGGATGAAAGAGGTCTTTTATGGTGAAGACAGGAACTGTGCAGTCGGTCTTTAGAGTTTTGACAGTAGGTACGGAGTCTCTAGAAATAAAATGTGTTTCTCTGCGTCCGCCCTGTTAGTGATTTTTTTCTTAAATATGAGCTCGCAGCAGCCAGCGTCATCTCACAAGATCCTCGGGTGCCGAGAACGTCAAACAACTGACGAAAGTGAAGTCTTGGTATTATTGATGATTGCTCATTTTTATGTATATTTTTTAATGCCTGGTTTGAGATCGACTGACACACCCTCTGAGATCGACCAGTCGATCGCGATCGACGTAATGGGCACCCCTGGCCTACGTCATCACAACATCTGGGTTTGGGAGCTGTTTCGGTGATCCATTTAATTGTGCACAGTCAATATAGTTTTTAAATACAATTTGCCAACTGAGCGGCCATTTTTTTTAGCCGTAAAAACATTGGTTTTGTTTTTACATTTCAAGTATTAAACTGTAAAAACAACAATCGTAATTTTTTTTTAAATGGCAGTTCGGTTGCCAGGATTCTACTGTAAAAAACAGTGGTACAATTTCCCATTTCAAATAATATGCTGTTAAAACCGTCCAAAATTGTATCCATCTACAATTGTTTTTAGAGTGTATTGTACAAAAATGCACTAAAATTCATTGGCACTTGTGTAATATTAATGAAGCAAAACTTTATACATGTATATTCATATATGATATACTGTTACAAGCGGCCTTCTGAGGGCAGCTATAACTGCAATGTGGCTCTCAGTGAAAACAAGTTTGACAGCTCTGATAATTAATGCGGTTGCCCCTCTTGCTCTTTATGGTACAAAAAGAAAAGGAGAATATTATCAATAAATCAATCAATGTTTACTTATACAGCCCTAAATCACTAGTGTCTCAAAGGGCTGCACAAACCACTACGACATCCTCGGTAGGCCCACATAAGGGCAAGGAAAACTCACACCCAGTGGGACATCGGGGACAATTATGACCCAGTGGGACGTCGGTGACAATGATGACTATGAGAACCTTGGAGAGGAGGAAAGCAATGGATGTCGAGCGGGTCTAACATGATACTGTGAAAGTTCAACATGATACTGTGAAAGTTCAATCCATAATGGATCCAACACAGTCGCGAGAGTCCAGTCCAAAGCGGATCCAACACAGCAGCGAGAGTCCCGTTCACAGCGGAGCCAGCAGGAAACCATCCCAAGCGGAGGCGGATCAGCAGCGCAGAGATGTCCCCAGCCGATACACAGGCGAGCAGTACATGGCCACCGGATCGGACCGGACCCCCTCCACAAGGGAGAGTGGGACATAGAAGAAAAAGAAAAGAAACGGCAGATCAACTGGTCTAAAAAGAGAGTCTATTTAAAGGCTAGAGTATACAAATGAGTTTTAAGGTGAGACTTAAATGCTTCTACTGAGGTGGCATCTCGAACTGTTACCGGGAGGGCATTCCAGAGTACTGGAGCCCGAACGGAAAAAGCTCTATAGCCCGCAGACTTTTTTGGGGCTTTGGGAATCACTAATAAGCCGGAGTCCTTTGAACGCAGATTTCTTGCCGGGACATACGGTACAATACAATCGGCAAGATAGGATGGAGCTAGACCGTGTAGTATTTTATACGTAAGTAGTAAAACCTTAAAGTCACATCTTAAGTGCACAGGAAGCCAGTGCAGGTGAGCCAGTACAGGCGTAATGTGATCAAACTTTCTTGTTCTTGTCAAAAGTCTAGCAGCCGCATTTTGTACCAACTGTAATCTTTTAATGCTAGACATGGGGAGACCCGGAAATAATACGTTACAGTAATCGAGGCGAGACGTAACAAACGCATGGATAATGATCTCAGCGTCTTTAGTGGACAAAATGGAGCGAATTTTAGCGATATTACGGAGATGAAAGAAGGCCGTTTTAGTAACGCTTTTAATGTATTTATAATGTAATTATAAGTAAAATGATATCAAATCAATTAAATATGGGTAATTATAGACCTGTGCTATAAAGAATGTGTCCTTCAATGACTGTGTCGTTCTCTGGCACTATAAAGAAAATACAAGTAACTTGACAGTTTTGTGGTGCTGGGGTTGCCATGGTTTGTGACACTGCCATGTTATAATGTTAATTGTTCTGTTTTTGTGTTCGGTTCAGATCAGCCAACACTATTTGGGATAGACCACTGGTGAACACCCTAGGGATTGTTCATAAATCAGATGAGATTATGCCCTCTTGTCATGTGACAACAAACACCACCTCAGTCATCTGTGATTTCATCATTTATTTGGGGGAAAGTTAAGAGTCCTGAGGGTGGGGAGGAGGAGGAGAGTGGAAGCCGGGTTTTGGCAGAAGTGCTTTGTAGCCAGTAATGGTGGGCTCTAAGCTTCGAGGGCAGTGTAAGATCTGGGATTAGCATAACCGTACCAGACCCAGACAGACACAGAGTAGTGATGGTGTTATTGGGGGTGGGAGTCGCAGTGCAACAGATGGTACAGATTATGTGCTTGCCCCCCCCCCCCCCCTCATCTCTACCATCCTCAAACTCAAGCTTGGGATATCGGGGGTGTCAGCAAATGCCCCTGAATCAAACCCAATCCACCTCAGCAACAACTTCAAGCCTGCACCCAAACAACAACAGCAGTAGCAGGCTAGATTAGATCTGATAAATACTTTATATCGGCAAAGGTACTGGACCATGTGGCCACTGCTTTGGGCCCCATTGACCGCAAAAAAGCCTCCACTCTTTTAGAACGACTTTCTACAACAGGGGTGCCCATTACGTCGATCGCGAGCTACCGGTCGACCGCGGAGCGTGTGTCAGTCGATCGCCAGCCAGGCTTTTTAAAAAATTGACCCAAAAATTAGCGATCATCGGTTTTCACTAAAACATCAATTGATTGACATTCACGGCACCCGAGGGTCTTGTGAGATGATGCTGGCTGTCATTATTAAGAAAAAATGACCGACAGGAAGGCAAGAAACAGTTTTTATTACAACAGACTCTCGCGCCATACCTACCGTCAAATCTCTAAAGACCGACTGCACGTTTCCTATCTTCACAATAAAAGCGCAGTTTCATGCTGCCTGCGGTAACAAAATAAGAGTCTCGGAAAGCTGGCGTGCACAAGCGAGCAAGCTACGGAATTTGCCGCCAATGTTTTTATTGTAAAGTGTATGGAAGCTGGATAAATAAGATGCCAAAAACCAACCACTTTCATGTGGTATTGTACAGAAAGGAGGACTTTTTTCCCCCTCCATTCAAAAATGTGGGCGTTTTCATCACTACTGTCGTATTCCAATCAATGCAAGTCATCAGAATCAGGTAATACACCAACTCATATTCTTGTCCTCATGAAAGAAAGACATCTATATGTGTTACACATGCTTGTATTATCATTAAACAAAAACGTCTCCTTCATAAATAAATTAATATAAATTATATATATGAATGAGGTGGATCCCCTCGATTTGATCAATTGAAAAGTAGCTCGCCTGCAGAAAAGGTGTGGGCACCCCTGTTCTACAAGATGTGTCTGGGGGAAATTGGATAAATTTATCCAGAATTAATGCATTTTTGTGACTTGACAGAGGACTTGCTGTTTCGCCATGTGTTCTAGTTCATAGCAAACATGTGGGTTCTGTGCAAGGTCATACACACCAAACTCATATTTACAATCCTTTATGGACATTGTTTTATGCATTGTTGCATAGTCATGCAAATCAGGATAAAAAGGCTTTACCCAAACTGTTATGCGAAAATTACAAGACGACAATGTCGAGTCCAACTCCTGAATGATTATATAACAAAACTCATTCAATGAAAGGGGATCCAAAGTGCGGCCCCGGGGTCTTTACAGCCTACAGCAAGTTTTTTATTTGCCCTATGCATATTGTAAATTTTAAATGAAATAATTGTTTCTCATTAATCCAGTTAAGAACGATTTAAGATACGTGTATATACGTATATATATATGTATGTGTATGTAAATACATACATATGCCATCCATCCATTTTCTTCCGCTCATCCGAGGTCGGGTCACGGGGGCAGCAGCCTAAGCAGGGAAGCCCAGACTTCCCTCTCCCCAGCCACTTTGTCTAGCTCCTCCCGGGGGATCCCGAGGCGTTCCCAGGCCAGCCGGGAGACATAGTCTTCCCAACGTGTCCTGGGTCTTCCCCATGGCCTCCTACTGCTTGGACGTTCCCTAAACACCTCCCTCGGGAAGCGTTCGGATGGCATCCTGACCATATGCCCGAACCACCTCATCTGGCTCCTCTCGATGTGAAGGAGCAGCGGCTTTACTTTGAGTTCCTCCCGGATGGCAGAGCTTCTCACCCTATCTCTAAGGGAGAGCCCCGCCACACGGCGGAGGAAACTCATTTCGGCCGCTTGTACCCGTGATCTTATCCTTTCGGTCATGACCATAGGTGAGGATGGGAACGTAGATTGACCGGTAAATTGAGAGCTTTGCCTTCCGGCTCAGCTACTTCTTCACCACAACGGATCGGTACAACGTCCGCATTACTGAAGAAGCCGCACCGATCCGCCTGTCGATCTCACGATCCACTCTTCCCCCACTCGTGAACAAGACTCCTAGGTACTTTAATTCCTCCACTTGGGGAAGGGTCTCCTCCCCAACCCGGAGATGGCACTCCACCCTTTTCCGGGAGAGAACCATGGACTCGGACTTGGAGGTGCTGATTCTCATTCCGGTCGCTTCACACTCGGCTGCGAACCGATCCAGTGCAACCATTCAAAGCTCTCACTGATGGAAGGAGGTTTTAGCTCAAAATCTCACGATACATGGCCCCATTCATTCTTTCCTTAACACAGATCAATCGTCCTGTCCCCTTAGCAGAAAAACAGCCCCAAAGCATGATGTTTCCACCCCCATGCTTCACAGTAGGTGTGGTGTTCTTGGGATGCAACTCAGTATTCTTCTTCCTCCAAACACGACGAGTTGAGTTCATACAAAAATGGATACATGGATGATACAGCAGAGGATTGGGAGAATGTCATGTGGTCAGATGAAACCAAAATAGAACTTTTTGGTATAAACTCAACTCGTCGTGTTTAAAGGAAGAAGAATACTGATTTGCATCCCAAGAACACCATACCTACTGTGAAGCATGGGGGTGGAAACATCATGCTTTGGGGCTGTTTTTCTGCTAAGGGGACAGGACGATTGATCCGTGTTGAGGAAAGAATGAATGGGGCCATGTATCGTGAGATTTTGAGCCAAAACCTCCTTCCATCAGTGAGAGCTTTGAATGGTTGACCAAATACTTATTTTGCACCATAATTTACAAATAAATTCTTTAAAATTCCTACAATGTGAATTCCTGGATTTTTTTTTCACATTCTGTCTCTCACAGTTGAAGTGTACCTATGATGAAAATTACAGACCTCTGTCATCATTTTAAGTGGGAGAACTTGCACAATCGGTGGCTGACTAAATACTTTTTTGCCCCACTGTGTGTGTGTGTGTGTGTATATATATATATATATATATATATATATCCATCCATTTTCTACCGTTTATTCCCGCCTATCTCAGCTACAATCGGGCGGAAGGTGGGGTACACCCTGGACAAGTCGCCACCTCATCGCAGATACATATATATATATATATATATATATATATATATATATATATATATATATATATATATATATATATTTAGTCATTTTCTATATTTAGTCATTTTCTACATTGCACAGAGACAAACCCGCGTTATATCGCGTATATTGATATACCGCCCAGCCCTAGTTTCAGCATTTATAATGCACAGAATGTATCGTAGTGTTCCAGACTCCCTCGCATCATCCAGTTTTTCTTTATAGGAACCTTTGTGGTAAAATGTCAAAAAAGACATTCTGGGTTTAATTAATTAATTTGGAGTGTGTCTGGATAGTTTTGCTTGGAGAAGGTTTGGTTACAAGTTAGTAAGACTTGAATTACCATATCGCAATTAAGATTCTAATTAGGGCTGGGCAATACATCGATATACTTGATATATCGCGGCTTTGTCTCTGTGTGAAATACAAAATGACTATATCGTGATATTCGAGTATAAGTTCTCACGCAGTTGCGTTTAGCTGCTGGCATTACACTACAGGCTCTTCCCACTCTTTCCTGTCTCTCCTTCTCACAGACAGCAAGCGCACCTTCTTACATACGTCACATACGTATCCACCCTCGTGGAGCAGAGAGGTAGCGGCATGGGTAACGTTAGGTGTGGTGCGAGTGGTAATACGAGAGAAGGAAGGTGCGGATCGGGTAACATATGAAGGAAGAATTAATTCCCAAGAAAAAGAGCAGGGGGTCCATCGTCTGGCAGTGGTTTGGCTTCAAGTGGGAATGTTTTGAACATACAACCGTAATTCGTCAAGTGTGGGGCAAAAGCGTTGCAATAAAAAGTAGCATTACTGCTAATATGTAGCATCATTTGAAAAGTCTCCTGCTAGAGAATTAAGAGTGCTTACTCAGCATGTCAACATCTCCATTGGGTGCCACACCAACAAAATGCCGAGGCAACCATTTCCACATCAACACCGTATGAAAAAATAGTGACCAACATATGGAGATAGCGTCCGCAGTAACCTACCACATAACAATTTGATTTCCTATTATTCAGCTCATTTTTATTTGACACTTATTTAAATATCTTGTGTGACATCATGCACAAAAGTGCTCTTTATTTGTTTTGAACTATTGTAGTGGCGTTCTGTACAAAAAGTGCACTTAAATTTAGTGTTTTGATATGTCATCTTGGTGACATCATGCACAAAAGTGCACTCATAGCTTGTTTTAAAATGTCTCTGACAATCTTGCACTTTCTGTTTTTAAATGACATGAATTTTTAAGCGACTGCTTAATAACTGTTTAATAAAAACAGTTTTGGTAAATTGACTTAGTTGTGATTTCCCTCTCTGCATGAAAGTTAAAAATTAGCATATATTAGACCCGCTCGACATCCATTGCTTTCCTCCTCTCCAAGGTTCTCATAGTCATCATTGTCACCGACGTCCCACTGGGTGTGAGTTTTCCTTGCCCTTATGTGGGCCTACCGAGGATGTTGTAGTGGTTTGTGCAGCCCTTTGAGACACTAGTGATTTAGGGCTATATAAGTAAACATTGATTGATTGATTGATTGATTGATTGATTAATCAGAATCAGATCCAGACATACTTTATTAATCCCAGAGGGGAAATTCAAATTTTCAGCACAATCCCATTCAAGGTCAGACAAACATTACAGGGAGATAGAACAGGATCGCTGACGGGTCTGCCAACTTCCGGAGCCCCTTACAAAAAAGGTGAGATACAGATAAACTAGTGGGGAGGAATGGGAGAAAAAAAATCGGTCGAAGCCTGGGCCCCTGGAAAGGGGGACCAGACTGAGGCCAAGGGGAAAAAAACAACAACTCATAGCCATAGTACACACATATAAGAGGGAAACATCAGACATCAAAGAACACAAAGGACATTAAAGACATTAAAGTAGCAGAGCTGATGCAGTATGAACAAGAATGCTTTAATGTAGACACATAGAATCATCATACTGGTGTGATTATAAACATCAAGTGTTAGTTCAAGACGAATGTAAAATATTGAGATATATATCATGTATCGTGACCAGTCCTAAAAATATCGAGATATTAAAAAAAGGCTATATCGCCCAGCCCTAATTTTAATCCCCAAAAATATAGGGTTTATTTAAAATATTGGATTTCAAAAGGTTGTAAAACACCAGGTTCAAAGATCTTCAAGTAGAAAGAGTGTTGAGTATTATGGCAATGCTTTTCACTCTTGTTTCATCTTCCTGAACAAGCATTTTATAATCAACCATCTAAACTTTCAAGCATGTTTTGTGCTTTACCATTGAAAAACTAACATTTTTAATGTCCTTGTGATTATTACCTTAAAAGTTTCATTCTCCACGAAAGTGTTTTGTATTGTCTGCTTGTCTTGACTATAAAGTCCAGAAAACAACACATTTTGCATTTCTCCAACAAAGCCAGATTTAATCTTTTGGGTTTTTTTTTTAGTTAAGAGGTTGGTTGGAGGGGGCGCTGAGGGCCGGAGGAGGAGGGTTTTGGGGGTGGGTTCAGGGATAGATGGCCGAGCAGGCCGTGAGTATTAGCAAATATCTGGGCCATGGGTAAACACGAAAAAGTGCCCGCCATCGTCCAATGAGCAAGCTTGCAACTACTCCCAAGCCTCTTGTGTTTTTTTTCCGTGTGTCACGCTTCACTGGGTTAGCCTAGATGCTCTCACCCAGAACAGCAGTGGAAGCAGAGCTCAAACTCTGCACAGCCAAAAGAGGAACAGGGTCCACCACGGCCAATCAAAGAGAAAACTTTGGGATTGGCACCCAACCAAAAATGCCCTTAAGAGACTGAAAGAATTTATTCTAAGAACCAACCACAATGGAGCATACCAATAGCTTCTTTCACACATAAACCCTGCAAAATGGTTGCACCAGTGCAGTAACAGTAGAACATGCATTTATTCATTTATTATGTGTAACACGCCTGAATCTATCACCAGGTTTCAAGAATGCTTCACAGCAAATGTCTACTAAAAAACACACAATGGATGGATGGTCATCTGATCGTTTAAACCAAAAACAATCAACGTACTGGGTTACAGCCATAACTAAAAATGTGTTTACGTGACCCAGTATCTTGCAATTGGATACATACAATTGTCGTTTTTAATGTTATATTAAGTATGTGCTTTTAAGTAGTTTTTGTTTAATACAATGTACAAAGACTTTTGAAAACAATAATTGGCTGCACTATTTTGAAAACATTTTCTGTATGTATTACAGTGCTACCTCTTTAGTTAGTCATTTGTCTAAAATGTCAGACAAAGACTTAATCGTACAAACACAGAATCAATTTTCCCCACAAAAATAATGCAAATCTAATCAACCCATTCCAGAGACCAAAACTATTAACACAAAACACATTTGAGGAAAAAATTATAGTTTTACGATATAACCAATGCGAAATATCTACATTTATATTAAGAGTGAAATTGATAAATTAGCATTTAACGTCATGTTTACCTTTTTTTGAAAAATTGTGTTGACAAAAACCGCATTTAGCATAGAGGAAGGTAAAGAAGGGACAGAAGAACCATGCAGACGCTGTTTTATATTACTGCAAAGTGTTTCCCACAGGTCAGGCATCTATTTCTGGTGGTGTCGTAGGGCGGCGGGGGTGGGGAAGGATGGGGGGGATGGGGGCAATGGGTGGCAACGGCGATGACCAAGAAGAACGCGGAGTTGGAATATAATTACAACTCTACTCTCCAAGGTTTCTTACTGTCCCATCGGGTTGAGTTTTTCCTTGCCCTGATGTGGGATCCGAACCAAGGATGTTGTTGTGGCCTGTGCAGCCCTTTGAGACACTTGTGATTTAGGGCTATATAGATAAACATTGATTGATTGATTGATGATTGATGATTGATAAGGGGCCCGCAAAAAACTGAAATAATGTATCAATCAATTTATATCTATCAATGAAGCTCTTAATTTTTTTCCTGTTAAATGTATTAGTTATTTCAAATTTGACAGAAATAAATTTACTGAGGTGGCGACTTGTCCAGGGTGTACCCCGCCTACCGCCCGAATGCAGCTGAGATAGGCTCCAGCGACCCTAAAAGCCGGGCTGAGATAGGCTCAAGTGACCCTAAAAGGTAGAAAATGGATGGATGGATGGCAATTTACTTCATGCAATTTACTTCATGCAACTCTCAACTAAAATATCTGATCATGCAAGAGGATATTCCAAGCATTGTTTTGGTTATGAAAAATAAATACCGTATATTTCGAACTATAAGTTGTCACCTTGGCTTATGATTTCAAAGCAAATTATCCACAATTATCAAATATATACTTCCAAAGACATGCACCTGGGGATAGGTTGATTGGCAACACTAAATTGGCCCTAGTGTGTGAATGTGAGTGTGAATGTTGTCCGTCTATCTGTGTTGGGCTGCGATGAGCTGGCGACTTGTCCAGGGTGTACCCTGCCTTCCGCCCGATTGTAGCTGAGATAGGCGCCAGCGCCCCCCGCGACCCCGAAAGGGAATAAGCGGTAGAAAATGGATGGATGGATATGCTATCATGTAATAAAGCACGTATGCACTTATATTCATATGTATATATATTAATGCTTACAAGCTACTGTGATGTAGGCCGAGGCGAGAAAAATACATAAAATATAACAAAAAATAGATTTACAATTCTTAAGATATTTTTTTCTACTTTTTAAAGAAACCAATCCTTTTAAAAGACCGAGATAATTCAAACAAGTTTTGCTTTAATTTGATGGAAAATCAGTAGTTTGACAGAAGACAAACAATTCCACAACTTACAGGATTCTTTGCATGAACATATACTTCTCTTACTATTACTTATAAAGTTGCTCTTTTTAGAACTGATATCATTTTTTACTTTGTAAAATTTACAAAAAATATACAGAAAATAGATGGATGGATACAGAGCTTCCTTTAGGGAATCAAATACTTGCAAAAATGTACTCCAACATTAAGCTCAATAAAAGGTAAATGTAAATCACCTGTCTTAAATGAAGTGAATTATATTTATATAGCGCTTTTCTCTAGTGACTCAAAGCGCTTTACATAGTGAAACCCAATATCTCAGTTAATTTTTTTTTTTAAACCAGTGTGGGTGGCACTGGGAGCAGGTGGGTAAAGTGTCTTGCCCAAGGACACAACGGCAGTGACTAGGATGGCAGAAGCGGGAATCGAACCTGCAACCCTCAAGTTGCTGACACGGCCACTTTACCAACCGAGCTATGCCACCCCAAATAAAACACTTCTTTAAACAAAATTGGAGCATTATATCCAAATAAATAGTTAAATGTATAGACTCATTAGCAGGCATGTCCAAACTTTTTCCATTGACGGCCACTTTCAAAATGTATACAATATATAGATTTTTTTTAAAGAAGAAAATAGCCTTAATGTCAGCTTTGTTTTATTAGTTTCAACATTTAAACTATTTTTAATTTCATTACAGCTGTTAACTCTTTTATTCCAATGTTTATGTTTTTGTCATTTTTTTTGTGAAAGTATTTTAAAATGGGCCCAATAGCCACACTTTGGACACCTCTGCTCTATAGTTTAGTAGGTAGATGAACAAAGGCCACATTATCGGCACTCCATCTTTAGTGACGTGTAGGGCGGCAACTTTTGCGATCATTTACCATTCAGCTCTTTTTTTTTTAATTAAACATTAAATGATTCCACCACAGGAAGTTGCTTTTTAGCTGTACTTTTTTTTTGTAGAGATGGGGAATCTCGCCATTTGATTATAATTGAAGGGCTACAATTCGATTATAAATCAATCGTTTTACATACATAATTTTTACATTATATATTATTATCATATAATATATTGTAAATTATTATTATTATACATTGTAAATTTATTACATTTAAATAATGATAATCATAATCAAATGCATTGTATTTAATTAATAATGGGTACTGACCTATACAGTATTGTGTCATTTCCATTTTTTCGATATGATATGCGCACAACATATATGTATATTTTAGGGGCTGCAACTAAGTTATAATGACATTCGAATAGTTAACGGTTATCTTAACGATTAGTCGACTAATCAGATCATAAACATCCACATATTTAACGTCTCTAATTTTTCAATTGACTTCTAAATGCAGCTTAAGATGTTTTAGGCATGTGCTTAGGAATAACAAAGATGACTAATTCATTCATAAATATGTATTTGTACAGTTTGTGCAGCTCATTCAGCTGTTACAAAAATTTAAACTATTATTAACATATTCGTCCATTTAAGAGAAAGGAAAATCAAAGTGCTAAAAAAAACTATTAACCTTGTTTAGGTATTTAAAAAACCCATTAAATTAGCAGCAATGAAAAATAAACAACACAAAATCTAACTTCCTCAAAAAGAAAATAATTTTGTGATGTTTATAAAGCTGCACAGTTGTATATTGATTAATGTTTAGAATTCTATGTTTGATTATTCCTAAAAAGTTGGCTATTTAATAGATATGACAGAAGCTTGGGGATCCCTGGTCCAGGTGAAACATTTTTAAGGGACATTTATCCAAAAAATGTTGTACGCATGTTTATTTATACACCACAAGTGGTGAGGAAATATGAGACAAGACCCCAGAACAGTCCCACTTGTCAAATGACGCTAATTAGATTAAGCCTGATTAAACTGCCTTGGTTTGTGCTCCTTTATATGGGACAATAATTGACTTGCATGTTAAACAAGGATTTCCTGAGGTCCCTCATGTCCTCTTTTAGCCATAGTTGTTGTCATTCTTTTTGTAATGCATAGTATAACAGCCTCTCTTTTACAACTATCGTATCTGTTTAATATTGTTGTTACACAGTTTGCTCCAACATGCTTTAATGGACTGAGATCTGAAAGATGCTCGACAAAATGTGAATGTAGATCAGGTAATTTCTGGTGTTGCTTTCAAAGATAGACGGTCCAAACAAAACTGAACATGGTAGAAAGATGCGGCAGTTTGGAATTTCTGTAAAACCATTTGTGCCGAACAAAGTCAGTATGTCTCTGGGTGTGGTCAGCAGCTATGCACTTCCTTCTATTGTTCGTGTATGTTTCCTCCATTGCAACTTGTGTTTACCACTGCTCCCTCTTACAGGACCTTTCCAGTAATTCCAAACAAAGTATTAAAGGAAGGAAACATTTTTGTGTAAACTGTTGTTGTCTGGGCTGCCAAAACCCTGAGTATTTATACTATTCATGGACACAAAAGGTGCAGAGGAAAATCATTCACGTGTATAACTACACAAGTAAGTGACTGTTTCACATGTAAGAAAAATTAATCATAATGTGATTGCTTTTAAAATTAATGTTTAAATGTAATTTCAGACATCAAAACATTATCGTGTATATTTGGAGAGATGAGTGTATCATCATACCCCTTGCAAAGACAATTCTTAAAATTAAACAAACACTCACAACTGAAGCAAATTGTGACTTAAAGGGGAACATTATCACAATTTCAAAAGGGTTAAAAACAATAAAAATCAGTTCTCAGTGGCTTGTTGTATTTTTTTGAAAATTTTTTCAGAATTTTACCGGTTCCGGACTATCCCTAAAAAAAGCTTTAAAGTGCTTGATTTTCGCTATTTGCGATGCCACTATCCATTTCCCTGTGACGTCATACAGTGCTGCCAATGTAAACAAACAATGGCGAATACCACAGCAAGATATAGCGACATTAGCTCGGATTCAGACTCTGATTTCAGCGGTTTAAGCGATTCAACAGATTACGCATGTATTGAAAGGGATGGTTGGAGTATGAAAGTATTGAAGAACAAACTGAAGTTATTGAGGGAATAGCTATTGACGCTATTCATAGCCAAAGCATGGCCGAATAGCTGCGTTAGGATCGCCGGTAAAATGTGCGGACCAAACGATCAGGACTTTCGCATCTTGTGACACTGGAGCAACTTAAATCCGTCGATTGGTAAGTGTTTTTTTCGCATTAAGTGTGGGTGGAAGGAAACGTAATATAGTTGCAAATGCATCTGCAGGTTATCCATACATCTCTGTGTCATGTCTGCTTTAGCACCGCCGGTAAATAGCATGTTAGCGTCGACTAGCGTAGCATGTTAGCATCGACCAAATATGTCTGATTAGCACATAAGTCAACATCAACAAAACTCACCTTTGTGATCTCGATGAATTTATCGTTGCAAATTCATCTGCAGGTTATCCATACATCTCCGTGCCATGTCTGTCTTAGCACCGCCGGTAAAATGTGGAGACACTCCGGCACATTCAATGGAGGTCTGGCGGCAGACACTTTGGCATCTTCGGGCCAGTGGTGCAACTTGAATCCCTCCCTGTTAGTGTTGTTACACCCTCCGACAACACACCGACGAGGCAGGATGTCTCCAAGGTTCCAAAAAATAGTCGAAAAATCGGAAAATAACAGAGCTGAGACCCGGTGTTTGCAATGTGTTGAAAATGAAAATGACGGCTGTATTACCTCGGTGACGTCACGTTCTGACGTCATCGCCACAGAGCGATTAAACAGAAAGACGTTTAATCCGCCAAAATTCACCAATTTACTGTTCGGAAATCGGTTAAAAAAATATATGGTCTTTTTTCTGCACCATCTAGGTATATATTGACGCATACATAGGTCTGGTGATAATGTTCCCCTTTAACACTATAAGCAAAGAAGCAGCAAAACCAACACGGGTTTGCAGGATTTCAGGAGTTTAATTTATTATAGTATATAGTTGGCTTGGGTAATATGGCTGCAACTAACAATTATTTAGATAGTCGATTAGTCAACGATTATCTTAACGATTTGTCTACTAGTCAGATAATAAAGCATTCACACATGTAATGGCTAAAATGTTTCTATCAACTTCCAAATGCAGCTTGAGTTATTTTAGGCATGTGCTTACAAACAACAAAGATGACCAATTCATTCATCAGTATTTATTTATACTATACCTGCTGCTCATTCAGCGCGTTATACATTTTTTTTACTAATAAAATGTTGTCCGTTTAAAAGAGAGTAAAGGCACAGTGCTAAAAAAAGCAATTACCGCATTTTTCGGATTATAAATCGGTCCGGAGTATACGTCGCACCCGGCTGAAAATGCATAATAAAGAAGGAAAAAAAACATACACGTCACACCGGAGTATAAATCGCATTTTGGGGGAAATTTATGTGATAAAATCACCAAGAATAGACATTTGAAAGGAAATATAAAATAAATAAAGATAAGTGGACAACAGGTTGAATAAGTGTACATTGTATGACGCTTAAATAACCAACTGAGAAAGTGCCTGGTATGTTTATGTAACATATTATTGTAAGAGTCATTGAAATACCTATAACATATAGAACATGCTATACGTTTACTAAACAATCTGTCGCTCCTAATCGATAAATCCGATGAAATCCTCTTCCTCTATGTCGCTTCTAAACAACCCTGCCAACTCCAAAGGTATTCGCCGCTTCCTCTTGTCGTTTTCTGCTGGATATTTATACCATGAATTGATTTACGTGGACCCTGACTTAAACAAGTTGAAAAACTCTTTCGTGTGTTACCATTTAGTGGTCAATTGTACGGAATATGTACTGTAGTGTACAATCTACTAATAAAAGTTTCAATCAATCAGCACTAGCGTTGCTTTTGTGAGTCACCCGCTTCTGTACAAAGAAACACAAGTGATGACGTCACGACTATTCTTGACAAAAAATGTTGTTGTTGACAATTTAGACTTATCGTTTTAGCCCAAATCGTGATACTTGAGCCACGATAGAATTATAATATGTTGTGATATTGGGATATTTTACACTACATAGTTCACTGATGCAGCTTAAACTGAAGCTGTTTGAAAAGACACTAAAATGTATTTTCGTGAAACTATATGATGAAAGTTTGTGAAATATAAATTGAATTCAGTCCTGTCCTGTCCCACTCTCACAGGAAAAAATCTTGTCCTATCATATCACTGGTAAAACTCCCATCCCACTATCATTCCGAATGAATCTCGCTCCTGTACCGCCCCCATTTTTCTTCCTTTTAGCCTTTCACATTTGAAATTAAGTTTATATTCTCTCCATTTCTTCTTTGATTTCTGTTTGTCTGCTCCTTCACAATCGAGTCTTATTAAAATGTTACATTTAGGATTTCCTTGACTGTTATATTGGTTTGACGCATTCTAAAGTTGATATGGTATTTGTAAAACAAAACAAAATTGCCGAAACCAGATGTGATGAGGTACTGTAAGCAGGAAGCATGCGTTTGTCTAGAGTGGAGGCAACATGTCTCCAGCGTGGACGAACAGTTCAGTATACAATATGTGAAAAAGACAGCAGACTGCAATCTACAAAACATCTTCTGCGGAGACGTTCTCCATATCTGGTATAATCACCTGGAATGCAAACATTCTGATCGGCATTCTGATTATTTAACACCGCACGGAAAAGGAAAGCAACCCTGAGCGCGTCCGTCTGTGGTGCTATTCAGTTTTTTGCTTGTACATTATTTTTTATTTATATTGTGGTAAATACATACTAACATAATTTCAAGATCGTTTTATTCTTTGAAAGATACATATTAATGTGTGCCATTGCAATTATTTGATTTTAGTGAGGTTGATACACAGTCATAGCCATAAATGCAATTGAAATATTTGTCATTGAAATGTATTTCCGTATTTGGTCAAGTATTTTCATGCCGGTGCATACAGAGTTTTTTTATCACATCTATTTCTCTGTTGGTATTAACTCCCTCAGAAACTGTTATTCAAATTCTGGTAGAAAGCAGCAGCCTGAGGGCCGTGGGTTTCTTTTGGTTTATACAGGTTTATATGGATTTATGTGGGCTGATTGAAAGAAAATTGACAAAATAGTGGCGCCTGTTCTGTCTCCTTGTTCCTATTGATTGGTCACCGCTCCCATCTGCTCCCGTTAAACCGTTTATTTCGCACTGTCGCAATCACTTCGGTAATATTAAAAGGTGACTCCCATGTTGCAGGATGAACAAATATCAGTTTAGACGGATTTTTATTGATCTCTTGGGCATTTTAGGGAATTGAAGATGTAGCGTCATTTATAGCCCAATCCATACACACATGCGCGCCCAAATGTTACTGTAGAGGAGGAACTATTTCCATGTGTGTGCGCTTGTTTCTGCCTCCTTTAAGCTGCAAACCTTGGGGAACACTGCACTGTAAACAAGAGGAACTTTAATCTGTGTGTTGAGCATCTCCTTACATTGTCATAATTGAATGATACTGAAAAGTCCACTCTGTGTCTGCGTGCTTTCTTCAAGTGCTTTGGCTTGAGTTTACAAGTGAACTGGCTTTTCTTCTTTTTTTTTTATTGATTTTTGGCCTGCAGGCAGCAACAGTCTTTGAACAAACTTTTTATTTGGCATCTCATTTCTGACAATTCTTATAAAGGGAGACATCACTATGTGCATTGTTTGCAATAATAACATTACATCTACACTTGATTTGCTAAAGAGCTGATCGGAATGAAGATTGCATCAGGTTATGAAACATGAATATGCATGTGACTTAGAATCAAATGTTAAGGAGTGACTGACAATTCTTATAAAGCAGGCATCACTATGTGCATTGTTTGCGCTAACATTACATCTACACTATTTTGCTAAAGAGCTGATCAGAATGAAGATTGCATTAGGTTATGAAACATGAGTATGCATGTGACTTAAAGGCCTACTGAAATTAGATTTTGGGGATAGCAGGTCCATTCTATGTGTCATACTTGATCATTTCGCGATATTGCCATATTTTTGCTGAAAGGATTTAGTAGAGGGCTTCACGGTGGCACAGGGGTTAGTGCGTCTGCCTCACAATACGAAGGTCCTGCAGTCCTGGTTTCAAATCCAGGCTCGGGATCTTTCTGTGTGGAGTTTGCATGTTCTCCCCGTGAATGCGTGGGTTCCCTCCGGGTACTCCGGCTTCCTCCCACTTCCAAAGACATGCACCTGGGGATAGGTTGATTGGCAACACTAAATGGTCCCTAGTGTGTGAATGTGAGTGTGAATGTTGTCTGTCCATCTGTGTTGGCCCTGCAATGAGGTGGCGACTTGTCCTGGGTGTACCCCGCCTTCCGCCTGATTGTAGCTGAGATAGGCGCCAGCGCCCCCCGCGACCCCTAAAGGGAATAAGCGGTAGGAAATGGATGGATGGATGGATTTAGTAGAGAACATAGACGATAAAGTTTGCAACTTTAGGTCGCTAATAAAAAAGCCTTGCCTTTACCGGAAGTAGCTGACAATGTGCGCGTGACGTCACTGGTTGTAGGGCTCCTCACATCCTCACATTGTTTATAATGTGAGCCTCCAGCAGCAAGAACTATTCCAACCGAGAAAGCAACAATTTCCCCATTAATTTGAGCGAGGATGAAAGATTTGTGGATGAGGATATTGAGAGTAAAGGATTAGAAAAAGAAAAAAAAGGCGATTGCAGATGTTATTACACACATTTACTATGATCATTCTGGAAAATCCCTTATCTGCCCATTGTGTTAGTGTTTTAGTGAGATTAAATAGTACCTAAAGTCGGAGGGGTGTGGCCACGGGTAGGTGTGTTTACCCAGTGTCTCTGAGGCAAGTCATGCGGCTGGAAGCTCCGCTGATGTCGCCGGTAAGAGCAAACTTATTACCACAATTTTCTCATCGAAAACTGCTGGTTCACATTTGGTCGGGATCCATGTTCGCTTGACCGCTCTGATCCATAGTAAAGCTTCGAATTCGGGAATTTTAAACAAGGAAACACAGACTGTGTTTGTGTGGCTAAAGGCTAAAAGCTCCCACCTCCATCTTTCTACTTTGACTTCTCCATTATTAATTGAAAAAATAGCAAAAGATTCAGCAACACAGATGTCCAGAATACTGTTTAATCATGCGATTAAAGCAGACTACTTATAGCTTGGATCGGGCTACAATCCAAGACGTCAAACGCACGCGTCATCATAAGAGTCATCATACCACGACGTTTTCAACAGGACACTTCGCAGGAAATTTAAAATTGCAATTTAGTAAACCAAAAAGGCCGTATTGGCATGTGTTGCAATGTTAATATTTCATCATTGATATATAAACTATCAGACTGCGTGGTCGGTACTAGTGGGTTTCAGTAGGCCTTTAAAATCAAATGTTAAAGAATGAAGTGAATTGTGAAGTGAATTATATTTATATAGCGCTTTTCCTTAGTGACTCAAAGCGCTTTTCATAGAGAAACTCAATATCTAAGTTACATTTAAACCAGTGTGGGTGGCACTGGGAGCAGGTGGGTAAAGTGTCTTGCCCAAGGACACAACGGCAGGGACTAGGATGGCGGAAGCGGGTATCGAACCCGGAACCCTTAAGTTGCTGGCACGGCCACTCCACCAACCGAGCTATACCGCCCAGGGCAAAGAACAATGCAGGATTGTAGCATGAATGTGACTGACCTAACTCACAAGCCGTCTGTATCTTTTTCAGCGGCACAGGGCGAGGAGAGAGAGTGTGCCTTCACGGACCAGCTGCAACAGTGGGAGGTGGAACGAATGGCAGGGGGCGAGGGCCGGGTCTCCCCCGAAAACACCTCCATCCGATGTGCCAAAGGCAGCCACTGCTTTGGCCTTTGGGAGAAAAGTCCTCCTGGTGAAGTGCGACTTGTTAAACAAGGTATTACACCTCAGCCCACCTACCAAATTAACATAAAGGCAGATTAATATGCCATGGTTGCAGTGGTTCACTTGACGTTGTTTTCAAGCCTAAAATGTATCTAACACAGTGAATCTAGCATCTGCCAATGTGACTGACATTGACTAATTTCTTAGTTTTTAGTTTTAATGAATTTCAAAAAGCTCTGAACATTTTTTATTTTTTTTTTACATTTTCACTATGCAGTATATTGTGCGTAATATTTTGAAGACAAAAAATGGATTCCATTTTGGAATGAAGTTTTAACACAGGGAGGTCAAACCTGTGGCCTGAGAACGGGTTTAATCCAACCAGAGAGATGAGTTTGCTAATTTTAACATTTAGCTGCATTTTTGTTGAAAGAAACGGATGTCGCAATAGAAATTATGTTAGGCAAGCAAATGGTTTATACCGGGGCCTAACAAACAGTAAAGCGGAGCTGCGGTTCCTCCGCTTTAACCCAAATGAAACGTAAAACATGCCATATTACGTCTTCTGTTTCGAACATATCGTGCGTAGACGTCATTTCCATAAATCTCTCCTTCAAAATAGAGAAAAGTAAACGCAAAGTGCACAGTGTTTCTAGAAAAAAGATCATCCTCCTATTAATTCATAAAAGGGAATGGGAAACCACATATTTTTGTAAGCAAGTTTTCTTTATAATAAGCATCAATAAAACAAAGCTACGCCCAAAGCTCACGCATAAGCACTTAAATAAATAAATGGTTGTACTTGTATAGCGCTTTTCTTCCTTCAAGGTACTCAAAGCGCTTTGACACTACTTCCACATTTACCCATTCACACACACATTCACACACTGATGGAGGGAGCTGCCATGCAAGGCGCCAACCAGCACCCATCAGGAGCAAGGGTGAAATGTGTTGCTCAGGACACAATGGACGTGACGAGGTTGGTACTAGGTGGGATTTGAACCAGTGACCCTCGGGTTGCGCACGGCCACTCTCCCAATGCGCCACGCCGTCCCTAAATATCGTCACTTAAATAACATCATGAAATTGTCTCCCAATAGATGTGACGTCTGATATTGATGCACTTTGTGTAAGCTAAAATGTCAGGTTATAGGAATAAACTAAACAAATATTAACCCCACTTAGAAAGTTGCATGAGACACTGCACCTTGGTATAGTTCAGCGAAAATTTAAAGAAACTAAATAGTGTGTGATTTACTCCAATACTGTGAGTCTCTTAAGTTTATCTGCCTGGTTTGTTGAAATTGTTCATGCATTGCTTAGCTTTTATTTTTATATCAGTACACAGTGATGCTTACAAGGCAGAGATAGTGACTCAACCATCTTGAATAGTTGGTTTGTTGAGTTAGCACATGCTTAATATGTGGAAAAGACAAATGAGGTATTTGATACCTAGAGGAGTTTTTATTTATTTTGTAGTTTCTTCAATCCCAGATAAACTGTGACTAAGGGTTGGACGACTATGGCAGGAATACCAATCCCGATTTATTACACGATTATTCATTGATCTGAACTTTTTTGTATTTATTGTACCACCAAAACTCAACTTTAAAAATAGCCAATAAACCACAACAAATACAATAATGGTAATGGTAAATGAATTGTACTTGTATAGCACTTTTCTACCCTTTATTTCCACATCAATCAATCAATCAATGTTTATTTATATAGCCTTAAATCACAAATGTCTCAAAGAACTGTACAAACCACTACAACTACAGCATCCTCGGAAGAACCCACATAAGGGCAAGGAAAACTCACACCCAGTGGGCAAGGAGAATTCACACCCAGTGGGACGCCAGTGACAATGTTGACTATGAGAACCTTGGAGAGGACCTTAAATGTGGGCAACCCCTCTAGGGGACCGAAAGCAATAGATGTCGAGCGGGTCTAACATGATACTGTGAAAGTTCAATCCATAGTGGCTCCAACACAGCCGCGAGAGTTCAGTTCAAAGCGGATCCAAGACAGCAGCGAGAGTCCCGTCCACAGGAAACCATCCCAAGCGGAGTCGGACCAGCATCGTAGAGATGTCCCCAACCGATACACAGGCGAGCGGTCCATCCTGGGTCCCGACTCTGGACAGCCAGTACTTCATCCAAGGTCATCGGACCGGACCCCCTCTGCAAGGGAGGGGGGGTCAAAGGAGAAAAAGAAAAGAAGCGGCAGATCAACTGGTCTAAAAAGGAGGTCTATTTAAAGGCTAGAGTATACAAATTAGTTTTAAGGTGAGACTTAAATGCTTCTTCACATTCGCCCATTCACACACACATTCACACACTGACGGCGGGAGCTGCCATGCAAGGCGCTCACCAGGACCCAACAGGAGCAAGGGTGAAGTGTCTTGCCCAAGGACACAATGGACGTGACTAGGAAGGTAGAAGGTGGGGATTGAACCAGTAACCCTCAGATTGCTGGCACAGCTACTCTACCAACTTTGCCATGCAGTAACAAAACAAAAAAAAACCTATAATTTATTAGCGCATGCCTACTTTTACCGCCGGGTCAAAGTCGTGACGTCACGAGTAACGCTTCCCCTGTAGTCATTTCCAAAATGGCGGGGGAGTTTTTTTTTTTGCTTTTACAATGTGTAAAACGGGCGTCTTGTTCCACAGCCATACAGATCACACTGATGGTTGTGATATAAAACAACTTGTCTTAAACACTCTTACTTATATGCGCCACACTCTGTGAACCAACACCTAACACATTTCTGGAGAACATTAGCTCTGTAACACATTATAAACACAACATAAGAATTTTTCAGAATTCCAATGCATCCATGACTCTTGGCTAAATTATTTTTTTTTGTTTTAACTGTTTTTAATTCCGTTTTTGTTTTTTTTTTACGTTTATTTTTCCACCATAGATGGTGTGTTTTGTGTCAACATTTTCTTAGAAAATGTCTCCTAATTACAGTGAATGCACAAATCATATTATTATTATTGGTGTAACAAGGACAATTTTGACCAATATTTAAGGTCAAAGCATAATAAATGTGTAAATGTATCAATAAGTGCTTTAAGTTCATTATGTATATGAAAGTTACTTTTTGAAAGCTTTAGACCAGATGTGACGCACCCGGCTATTATTGTTAATGGAAAGAAGTGTGCCGTGCTGCTGTTCTCAGCTTAACGAGCAAAGAAAAAACTTTACGCAATAAAGTCACTATTATGTCAATTTCCCGGATATCATTTTGTGTTTATCAGCGGATTCTGTTTTATTGGCCAATTATATGACTTTGTCACACAATTCGTGGGAATCATATGCCTTTCTTTTTATTGTTGAGTTTAGTGATTATTTATTAGCACTGCGTCAAATAAAAAGTAGTAACCATGATGAGAGCCCAAACTTCGAGTATACGTTGTCTTTTTTTAACTCATATGCTCACTCATCCGTTTCACCATCACAAACTACAGAATTTGCATGCACGTTGCACAGCCATTAATCTTTTTTTTATTGTTATTATTATATTTTTATGATCATGAATAATCGAAATCGCAATCAAAATTGGATTAATTGACCAGCCCTATTGTGACTTACCGTTTAATGGCTTTGTACATACACTGAAATTAAGTGTAAATTAATGCGTTATTCATGATGTTTTTGAAACCGCACCAACTTTTTTCTCTGAATTTTCAACTAACTTTGAAGGTGTTTTTAAGAGGATTATTTCATTTTCAGAATAGCCGCCGGGCATCTAATATGCACCTGCCTTGAATTACTGCCGGGTCGAACTCGCTCCCCAAATTTATTAGCGCATGCCTACTTTTACCGCCGGGTCAAAGTCGTGACATCACGAGTAACGCTTCCCCTGTCGTCATTTCCAAAATGGCGGAGGAGTTTTTTTTTTTTGCTTTTACTATGTGTAAAACAGGGGTCTTGTTCCACAGCCATACAGATCACACTGACGGTTGTGATATAAAACAACTTGTCTTTAACACTCTTACTAATATGCGCCACACTGTGAACCCACACCAAACACATTTCTGGAGAACATTGGCTCTCTAACACATTGTAAACGCAACATAACAATTACCCAGAATTCCAATGCATCCATGACTCTTGGCTATATTATACACCCCGCTAGCACAAAACTCCGCCCCATTCCCCCCTCTCCGTGCGCCGGTTGGGGACGCGTGTATAATATAGCCAAGAGTCATGGATGCATTGGAATTCTGGGTAATTCTTATGTTGCGTTTATAATGTGTTACAGAGCCAATGTTCTCCAGAAATGTGTTTGGTGTGGGTTCACAGAGTGTGGCGCATATTAGTAAGAGTGTTAGTTGTTTATATCACAACCGTCAGTGTAAAAGGTATGGCTGTTGACCAAGTATGCATTGCAATCTCATATGAGAAGCAGCGATATGCATGCGTCCGACCAGCACGCAGATAGCATGGTGTAAAGGTGGGCGCGATGACATGATGTAGAGCAGTGGTCCCCAACCACCGGGCCGCGGCCGCAGAAGAATTATCCAATTTTTTTATTATTTTTTTTGTATCACATATTTTTTTACTGCATGCCATTGGTAAGCGCAGGGGTGAGACGAGGTTTTAAAATTATTAAAGCCTGCTTACTTTTACCGCATGCTTTGAATAAGCGCTGGAGTGAGAAGAGGTTTTAAATTAATTAGCGCCCCAGCGGCTATTCAAGGAAATACGGTATGCTTGTTCTATTTTGGGCCAAAGTAAAACAAAGAAAACAATATGAATTTGTGGTAGTTGTATTAATAAGGTATTATGCCATAATTCCACCAGTCCCGCCCAAGTGGGAATAGAATATCCTCCTTGCGCCCCCTTAAATGAGTTTGACACCCCTGCTCTACATAATAAAATGTGAAAAAGTGAAGCACTGTGAATACTTTCCGGATGCACTGTCATTTTAAATAAAAAACATTGTAAAGTGCACCAAAATTCTGTGTTTGTAATTTCGCAATCCCAATATTGTTTTTGTTTCCACCTCTGATCAGGTTGCTGGACCCACCTTGGCGACCACCAAGATTGTCGCGATGACCGCTGCGTGGTGACCAACCTGCCTCCACAGATCCAAAACGGGACATACCACTTTTGCTGCTGTGGCAGTGACATGTGCAATGTCAACTTCACAGAGGATTTTTTGACACCCAGCCCCACAACTGCGCAGCCCATCTGTACGTGAGCATGCACTTAAACACACTTACTGACACAATAACAATCTACAATACACCAACCCACAACCCACATTTAATTATAATTTAACATGCTGAAACCAATCCACTCTTTGTTAACATACAGGGAATCTCATTTATGTCCATATGACAATTGGTCATACAATTAACCAAGTCCTGGTATGCAATGTTCTTATTATTAAAACGTGCCCTCCAAAACAACTTCAAAACCATCCGTTTCATATACACACTGCAAGTAAATGTATAGTGTATTGTTATGAACAGACAAGTTCATAACAATATGTAATATGTACAATATTTACCATATTTTGGACATTTGTAGCAATACTGGAACTTCTTTCCTCAGCGCATTTATTTCCGTTTCCATACCAAGGCACCTCCGACTTCTGGCAACAAATGTGTGTTCATACTTCTGGAAACAAATACTAGTGCAGTGGTTTTTAACCTTTTTTCAGTGATGTACCCCCTGTGAACATTTTTTTGATTCAAGTACCCCCAAATAAGGGCATAACATTTTTAGTTGAAAAAAATAGATAAAGAAGTAAAATACAGCACTATGTCATCAGTTTCTGATTTATTTAATTGTATAACAGTTCAAAATATTGCTTCTTTGTAGTGGTCTTTCTTGAACTATCTGAAAAAAAGATATAAAACAACTAAAAAAAGAATAAAGATTTCTACACATAGAAGTAATCATCAAGTTAAAGCGCCCTCTTTGGGGATTGTAATAGAGATCCATTTGGATTCATGAACTTAAATCTTTAATTAATTTCTTAACAAAAAAAAAAATCTTTTTATCACTATTTATGGAACATGTCCACAAAAAAACTAGCTATCAACACTGAATATTGCATTGTTGTTGTTTTTTTTACACAGTTTATGAACTTACATTCATATTTTGTTGAATTACAAACGTATTATTCAATAAATATATTTATAAAGGATTTTTGAATTGTTGTTATTTTTAGAATATTTAAAAAAAAATCTCAAGTACCCCTTGGCATACCTTCAAGTACCCCCAGGAGTACGCGTACCCCCATTTTAGAACCACTGCACTAGTGTGTTCCATTCATGGCAGACTTGGTACCAGACAACAAAGAGGACTAATTTTTGGACAAATGAGGATTTACAACCTTATCTTTTTGAAGCTGAATATACAGAGGATGAATTGCTGCTTATAGAAGCAAACACGAACAGAGGGTGAAACGTTGGAGCAGATGGGAGCACAGCACAGAGAGTCAGTCACGCCGCAAATATGGAACTTTGAGCCAACCTATGCCGATATACTGTAAATGAATTGCTTACCAAAATCATCTGGAATCGTCCCTGGCCAGCTTGACCAAATGAACAACTGTCCATGGAGTGAGTCACTATAATGCTGATCATGATACAAGCACATCACCGTACAACTACAGTACATACACTGTTGAGCTAGCTGTGTACAAACAAACCATGGAATAATACTTTACACATATTATAATTTGATTGTTTGTGTTTCAGTTAGCACAGATTGGTGTCCTATCGCATTGTTTTGTGCATTACAAACTCAGTTGTTGACATAGTAGCTAGCTTACCTCTTGCCGCAGCTAGTTTATGGCTAATGCCGTAGCATGGCAGTGTATTACTACGGAAGAAAAACACTTTTGCTGTGTTCGCTCTTACAATAATAATAATGTTGCTACAGCTTGTTTATTATACAGGTTATGGAATGTAAATGGGGGATAGGTTGATTGGCAACACTAAATTGGCCCTAGTGTATGAATGTGAGTGTGAATGTTGTCAGTCTATCTGTGTTGGCCCTGCGATGAGGTGGCGACTTGTCCGGGGTGTACCCCGCCTTCCGCCCGATTGTAGCTGAGATAGGCGCCAGCGCCCCCCGCGACCCCAAAAGGGAATAAGCGGTAGAAAACGGATGGATGGATGGAATGTAAATGAAGTATTCTTGGTGAGTTTTGAATGCATTTTTTTTTATTATTATTTATAGGCGAAATAGATAGATAGTACTTTATTGATTCCTTCAGGAGATTTCCATCAAGAAAATTAAAAAAATGGATTGCTCCCGTTAGTTGCATTGCTAGCCAACTACAACAAGCTGATTATTACAAGTTAAAAGGCAAAAAAACCTGTCTTCTTCTCTCTCATTAGGTTTGTGAACAAAAGGCAAAATAAATTTAAAAAAGGGCAGTTTCTCCTTAAGCAATACAGGAACCTATTTTCTTAGCGCATTCATTTCTGTGTCCATACCAGTGCACTTCCGACTTCTGACAACTGTTTGTTAATGAAGTACTTAGGATTCTGATTCCTACTTCTGGGAAAAAAAAACGCGTGTGTGTTCTCAGCATGGCAGACTTGTTAACAGACAACAAAGACGACTATTTTTTGACAAATGAGGATTCACAACCTTATCATTTCAAACCAGAATATTTGGAGCATGGACTGCTGGTTATAAAGCAAGGACATGAAATGTTTTAGCAGAAGGAAGCTGGTAGAGTGAGGTCGACGTGACTAGACACTGTAATTGTGGAACGTGGAGCCAAGCTATGCCGAAAAATGATTGCCTGCATACTCAAAATTAAATGGAAACGTTCCCGGCCAGCTGGACCAAACGGACAACTGTTCATATAGTATTGATCATAATACATGCAGCACATCGCTGTACAACTACAGTACATATGTTGTCGAGCCAGCTGTGTACAAACAAAACATTAGATGTGGGCTAACACTTTACAGATGCTGTAATATGTATACATTCATGTTTTTGAGTCGGTACCGATTTGTGTCCTATTACATTGTGTTGAGCATTACAAACTCAAGAGAAATTCAGGTGCTGATGCAGAACCTGGCTAACGACTAATGCCTTTGCATGTCGTCGCAAGACAATGTGTTACTACGCTAGCAAGACAGTTCCTCAAAGTTTGCTCTTCTAATAACAATCTAATAACAATGTCGCTACAGCTTGGTTAATATACAGGTTAGGGAACGTAAATTAAGTGTTGTTGGTGGTTTTTAGATGCATTTTTAAAAGTTTAGAGGTATAATGGATTGCTCCCGTTAGCGGAATTGGTCGATACTAGGGGTGTGGGAAAAAATCGATTCAAATACGGATCGCGATTCTCACGTTGTGCGATTCAGAATCGATTCTCGTTTTTTAAAAAATCTAATTTTATTAAATTTTTTCATTTTTTTCATCAATCCAACAAACCAATACACAACAATACCATAACAATGCAATCCAATTCCAAAACCAAACCTGACCCAGCAACACTCAGAACTGCAATCAACAGAGCAATTGAGAGAAGACACAAACACGACACAGAACAAACCAAATGTAGTGAAACAAAAATGAATATTATCAACAACAGTATCAATATTAGTTATAATTTCAGCATAGCAGTGATTAAAAATCCCTTATTGACATTATCATTAGACATTTATAAAAAATTTTAAAAAAGAACAATAGTGTCACAGTGGCTTACACTTGCATTGCATCTCATAAGCTTGACAACACACTGTGTCCAATATTTTCACAAATATAAAATAACTCGTATTTTTGGTTTGTTCAATAGTTTAAAAAAATTTACATTATTGCAATCAGTTGATAAAACATTGTCCTTCACAATTATAAAAGCTTTTTTGAAAAATCCACTACTCTGCTAGCATGTCAGCAGACTGGGGTAGATCCTGCTGAAATCCTATGTAGTGAATGAATACAGAATCGTTATGAATCGGAAAAATATCGTTTTTGAATCGAGAATTGCGTTGAATCGAAAAAAATCGATATATAATCGAATCGGGACCCCAAGAATCGATATTGAATCGAATCGTGGGACACCCAAAGATTCGCAGCCCTAGTAGATACCTATGACGAGCCGATTGCAAATTAGAATGCACAAAATAAAAAAAATTGTGCGTTCTATGGAGAATGGAGAAGGCATTCGACCGTGTCCCTCGGGAAGTCCTGTGGGGAGTGCTCAGAGAGTATGGGGTATCGGACTGTCTTATTGTGGCGGTCCGTTCCCTGTACGATCAGTGTCAGAACTTGGTCCGCATTGCTGGCAGTAAGTCGGACACGTTTCCAGTGAGGGTTGGATTCCGCCAAGGCTGTCCTTTGTCACCGATTCTGTTCATAACTTTTATGGACAGAATTTCTAGGCGCAGCCAAGGCGTTGAGGGGATCCGATTTGGTGGCCACGGGATTAGGTCTCTGCTTTTTGCAGATGATGTAGTCCTGATGGCTTCATCTGGCCGGGATCTTCAGCTCTCACTGGATCGGTTCGCAGCCGAGTCTGAAGCGACCGGAATGAGAATCAGCACCTCCAAGTCCGAGTCCATGGTTCTCGCCCGGAAAAGGGTGGAGTGCCATCTCCGGGTTGGGGAGGAGACCCTGCCCCAAGTGGAGGAGTTCAAGTACCTAGGAGTCTTGTTCACGAGTGGGGGAAGAGTGGATCGTGAGATCGACAGGCGGATTGGTGCGGCGTCTTCAGTAATGCGGACGTTGTATCGATCCGTTGTGGTGAAGAAGTAGCTGAGCCGGAAGGCAAAGCTCTCAATTTACCGGTCGATCTACGTTCCCATCCTCACCTATGGTCATGAGCTTTGGGTCATGACCGAAAGGATAAGATCACGGGTACAAGCGGCCGAAATGAGTTTCCTCCGGCGGGTGGCGGGGCTCTCCCTTAGAGATAGGGTGAGAAGCTCTGCCATCCGGGAGGAGCTCAAAGTAAAGCCGCTGCTCCTCCACATCGAGAGGAGCCAGATGAGGTGGTTCGGGCATCTGGTCAGGATGCCACCCAAACGCCTCCCTAGGGAGGTGTTTAGGGCACGTACAGCTGGTAGGAGGCCACGGGGAAGACCCAGGACACGTTGGGAAGACTATGTCTCCCGGCTGGCCTGGGAACGCCTCGGGATCCCCCGGGAAGAGCTAGACGAAGTGGCTGGAGAGAGGGAAGTCTGGGCTTCCCTGCTTAGGCTGCTGCCCCCGCAACCTGGCCTCGGATAAGCGGAAGATGATGGATGGATGGATGGAAAATAAAAAATTTGTTTTCTTCTGGTCTCTCACAAGGATTGTTAGTGTTAGGCAAAATTCCAAAATGTAATATGATCGCATTTAACTGTCTATATACACATGAATTTGTCCAAGATTTAGTATAAGAAAGATACAGCCTCTGTAGACGTTTAGCCTTAGTGTATAGGTACAGACTTGCAGCCTATGGCGTCTGCTTCCTTTTTCTCGTCTGCCTGCTTAGTCTCCTTATCGCGCGGACAAAACACGGTGAGCCCGTTGATCTCGCTATATCATCTGGAATGTTGTGTTGCTGGGAAAGTCACTCAAAACAGATGCCACATGAGGACTGGGAATGGGTACATTTTGTATTTGAACTGATACGGTACCATTTCCTGGTACCTGAAAATAGGGATCTTTAACCATTAGCTGTATTTCCCCAAAGTCACGCACAATTAGCAAGGAAAGACAATGTTGAAGAGTTCAGTATTTGTTTGAAGGGCAATGTACACGTCTGTTCAAGTAAACTAAGTGCTTATTCTTCTTGTTGTCTCCAGCAACCTTAGCAGTTAGCATGTATTCTTGTCGCCTGTTGCTCTCTTGCTTGATGTGTCACATTTTAAAAATTGTTAATCTGTTGATTATTCTTTTTTTTAACAGTAGCTGATTAGGGCAGCGAAAATCCATCAATTAAAATCGTTTAACCTATTTAGGAAAAAAATTAAAAAATTTATGTTGCTGCTTTGATTAATCACTTGAGTTTGCCTAATAAAAATTGATAAAACCTGGAGCTTTAAATTAAACGGACGTTGTTTCCGCACAGCGGCTGCATTAGAGTGCACAGGAAAGTGGTGGTGTGTGGGTGATGTGATGTGTGGCAGCGAACAGCTGATATTTTTTTCCTCTTTTTTAATGCACACATGTTAAAAGTACAATTTCAGTAGTGATGATTTGCATTAATTGAAACAAAGAATAAACGAGGTAAAGCCGAACTGAGACTATAAGTGTGTTTTATCTGATTACTTGACTAATCAAACAAAAATAATCAGACTACTTAATTACTAAAATAAGCCATAGCTGCACCCCTACTGATAATAACTAAGCTTTCCAGTTGTTAAATATGTTTTCCTTCCAAGTCTTATTTGTAAGCAAGCCAAAAAAATATTTTTTTCCAGATTTTATATCACACATTTTTGTATAACACAACTTGAATCCACTTGATCAACACACTGGGTTTTATGTCTACTTCATGAAGTCCAAATTTTTTTTTTTGTAAAAAGAAAGAAAAAATACTGAATGAAGTTAAGGCAAACAACCCTTTTTTAATTGTGCCTATCATTCACAATCATTATGTAAGAACACTTTTAAAAAATGTTTATGAATTCTGAATAGTAAGTTAATGCGATCAAAAGTCAGCTTTCAATGGAGCCTGTGGGTGTTGCTCTATTCTGCCTATACCGCCCTTAAAACAACATCAAAAACACCTACGTTCAGATTTTATTTACAAGCTGTAAGTATATATGTGATGTGTAACGGGCACATTTATAATAACATTTACTACTTACGTGTTTTGCCCATTTTAAGCATACACAGCACATTAATTTAAAAAATGTTTGCTTTCCCCCACCCCACATCATCCCTGATTATTATTCACTGCAGGCTTTATGACAACCAACAAACATAATAAAACATCACTTACTATACAATTTCGGCAGTCATTAGAATGCCTACTGAAAGAATTTTTATAGTACCGTTTAGATAGATGAAGAACTACTTATGATCTTTGTGAAAAATAGTGAGTTGGGACCAAGCATTTTTTTGTCTCATTTGCACCATTGCCTGGTCTAAATTGGATGCCAAAGCTGACCGATTCGTCGGAATAGGTTCTCATCCTTTTACTATTCAGCTGAGAGGCATGATTTATGATCTATAATAAACTTCCATGATCAAGGAAGCGAGAAAGCATAGAGGACCTCCCATTGGCTCCGTCGTAAGCAGAACAGCTCACGACTTATATTTGGGAGTGAGAATGCATTTAAAAAAATGGTTGTCAGGTTTTCCGTAATCAAGAGTAAACGATGGGAAAAATGTAAAAAAAAAAAAAGGGGGGGGGTCTGTGGTTTATTTGTACACAAATGTGTTTGGGGTTTCCATTTCCTACCACTTATTCCCTTTTGGGGTCACGGGGGGTGCTGTTTGGAACCCAAATACTGAAAATACCCAAATATTAATGTTTTGCTTAATTTATCTGACATACTTACAAGCAGACACTACAGTAGAAGATCGTAAAATTACATTCTCTGAGCTCCACCCTCAGATCAATTA
The DNA here is from genome assembly GCF_033978795.1 of Nerophis ophidion. Classification (NCBI taxonomy): domain Eukaryota; kingdom Metazoa; phylum Chordata; class Actinopteri; order Syngnathiformes; family Syngnathidae; genus Nerophis; species Nerophis ophidion. The sequence continues at coordinate 69,788,655 of NC_084616.1, read as the reverse complement.
ATTTATTGTAAACGTTGGACTACACCCAACTGGTCAGCATATGATGCTCAAATCTTAGGCAAACGACCCCACTTTTTTCTCTGCCCTTTTGCCCCCATCAATTAATAACTGTGAACTGCTACATTCATTGGCAACCTGCAATTCATTTTCCCTACTTCATATTTGACATTTTGAACATTTTTTTTTTACATTTGCAGTGTTTGCACAATTGTTTCCCTTCATATATTGTACATACTTTATCAGAATCAGCTTTATTGGCCAAATATGTTTAACCCACAGGGAATTTGACTAGGTAGCCAATGCTTCTGCACTTTTTTTTAATGTTATTTTTATATTATATACAATTTGCATAACACCGCGGAAAGAGGGATTTTTTGTTGCTCTGTGTGTTTTGGACACATGGCCAAAATCAGATTTTTTTTTAGATCGGATTTTTTACAGCTGACTGTTTGTATTGCAAGTAAAATGTGATTTTTATCAGACTCCAGTGTAAACACACACATGTCCTAATGTGGTCTCGTGGCATTTCAAACAGGCAAATTCCCAGATAATGTACATGGCAAAAATCGAACCGATTTATACGATTGGAGACAAACACTAGTTTAAAAACTACAGACCTGTTTCTCTACTTCCAAAATGTTTTAAAATAATTGAAAAATTCATGAAAAAAACGAAACACTCACAGACAACCAATACGGATACAGAGCCAACATCTCAACATCAATGGCATTAATCGAAATAACGGAAGATATCACAAATGCAGTAGATAGTAAAAAATGTGCTGCTGCACTGTTTATGGATTTAACAAAAGCATTTGACACAATTAATCACAGCATCTTAATAAACAAATTAGAATGGTATGGTTCTAATTTGGTATTGAACTGGGTAAGAAGCTACTTAACCAACAGGAAGCAATACGTGAAGATAGGGGAACACACTTCCACAGAGCTGAAAATATCTTGTGGCATACCTCAGGGATCAATACGCGGACCAAAATTGTTCAATCGCTACATAAATGACATTTGTAAAGTTACAATGGACTAAAAGATTGTATTATTTGCAGATGATATAACTGCATTTTGTTCAGGAGAGAACACACAGAAGATAATACAAATAACAGAAGAAATGAACAAATTAAAAAGACGGTTCAACAAAAACCTACTATCTTTGAATCTTGGTAAGACTAAAATAATGCTATTTGGTAACAGTAGAAGGGAAAGTCAAACACAAATACAGATAAACGGAGTAAATATTGAAAGGGTAAAATGAAACACAAACACGACACAGAACAAACCAAAAGTAGTGAAACAAAAATGAATATTATCAACAACAGTATCAATATTAGTTATAATTTCAGCATAGCACTGATTAAAAATCCCTCATTGACATTATCATCAGACATTTATAAAAATAAAAATAAAAGAACAATAGTGTCACAGTGGCTTACACTTGCATCACACTGTGTCCAATGTTTTCACAAAGATAAAATATTTTTGGTTTGTTTAATAGTTAAAACAAATTTACATTATTGCAATCTGTTTATAAAACATTGTCCCTTACAATTATAAAAGCTTTTTAAAAAAAATCTAATACTCTGCTAGCAGGTCAGCAGACTGGGGTAGATCCTGCTGAAATCCTATGTATTGAATGAATACACAATTGTTTTGAATCGGAAATATATCGTGTTTGAATTGAGATTCGCAGCCCTAATGAACGCTGTTTTAAAAAGGCAGCAGGAGTAAAGCTGAATTCGGTTGTACTTTACTGAAGTATTTATCAATGTACTCACATTTATTTTTTTGATCAAGCCTCATCCACAAATCCATGAAAGTCCTCATCTTCTGTGTCCGAAATGAACAGCTGGCAAGTTCTCCATCAAACCCGCCAGATTCACTCTCGTCATTTTCAAAGTCAGTCTTGTTGGCCATTAGCATAGCAAGCTAGCACAACAGTGAAAGCCGACTTCTCTTGTCCCGTTGTGCGTATCGATTCTATACCGTGCTGGTCCCCTTCTTCTCCAGTGTGCTTCACTGGGATCATGTTGGAGATGTGTTTGTCCGCAATTTTTTTGATTTACAACGCACATAGCAGCACTATATGCTCACTAGGGGAATGTCTTTAGCGTCCTCTTGTACCTGAAACCTTCACCCTATAAAGGCCTCATGCTGTCCTCAGTCCCGTCCGCTTTTCCTCCATACAAACAGCGTGCCGGCCCAGTCATATAGCATATATGGCTTTTGGAACTCAGTGCATACACAACAAGAGATAAGAGATTCGATAAGGAATCAGTTCAAGCAGAAGATTCGATAATGGGCTCGAACTCGATAATTTCTTTACAAACATCATCCCTACCACTCTGGCATGTGAATAATAGTTTTTCCACAAATACTGAATGTGAATCGCAGCCTGAAAACAAATATTTATTAATGTTAAAAGAAAAATCAATGGTGAAAATATGTTTTCCTGCCCTTTTGATGTTATCTCAACTTAAACATGAACAGATGTTTTTTTATAAACCCTTTATTGTCAAAATAAACAACTCCCTACCTTAATAGTGTTTTATATAACAATTTAAACACAGTTTGCCTACAGACTTATACATCCAAAGCAGTGGTTCTTAACCTGGGTTCGATCGAACCCTAGGGGTTCAGTGAGTCGGCCTCAGGGGTTCGGTGGAGCCTTTGCCACGGAGGTAAAGACACATCCGACTTATCATGTAAATAAAAACTTCTCCCTATCGACGTATTATGGATACCAACAAATGTTCCTTCTAATTTTTCATCTGATTTGCAGGTTGTTTGATTGATCGATTGAAACTTTTACTAGCAGATTGCAAAGGAAGAAAATACATTATATGAATCAGTACAGTTTACACAGTACAGTACATATTCTGTACAAATGACCACTAAATGGTAACACCTCAATAAGTTTTTCAACGTAAATCAATTCATGGTAATGTGTATAAGGTGTGTAATTTGTTGTGGGTTCATGTACGGTGTTGTTTTTGTTTTTTAAACATGTTGATGTTCATGCACTGTTCATTTTTGCACCAGTAAAAAAAACAAATGACTTTTTCTTAAATCTGAAAAAAAACAAAACTTTTATTTTTCACTAAAGAAGGGTACAGGAATGGGGGTATGAAACTAGTGGGGTTCAATGCCTCCAACAAGGTTAAAAACCACTGATCCAAAGGCTTTGAAGATAACAAAAACTATTTAACGAAATTGTGCAAAGGGTAAAAATGTAAACAAAGAAACCTGAGAATAATTATTTTTTGCAGGTTTAGTGCCCAAAAGTAATAGCTGTACTTGGGTGAGCGCAGCTAAGGTGGTCCACATTGGTCTGCCTACGGTCCATATTAAAAAAAATCCAATAATCTGCCATACTGTCCAGGTGACTTTTCCTGTTTCATCGTCACTTTCTCCGCTTTCTGTAGTAGTCATTTTTAGTGTCTCTTCTCACTCCATGCAAAGAATCACCCGAAAGACACTAGGATGGCACAACCAAACTTAATAGTTGATACTGTTACATAATTGGCTTTAGGCTCGTCAAACACACTGATCAAAGTCTGCATTTAGTTAAAAGTTTAAAGAGGTACCGACAGTTATTTAATTTTTTTTTTTCAATCAGGTTGCTACTGTTTGCATTCGCAGTTATTGTACTGAGTTTCAGTACCCGTTATGTTGGCTAAAAAGCGAGCTGCAGGCTGCGAATGCCCGCCCGGTCACTCTGTTGATGTAAGTCTTGAATCTAAAACTCTGTGACCTAGGAGTAAAAACACAATTTAATCTATTTTTACACAATTGCATCACTGAGTCCTAAACAAGCAATAATTATCTCTTACACAAATTGCTGCAATAATGTGAGGCTAAAATAAACCACAAAATATAAACTGCCGACACCCACAAAAGGCAAAGTAAACAGACTGAAAGCACAATGGGTTTTTTTCTTCTGTAAATACCAGTAGACTTTGTTAAAACTTACTATTTTTCATCATTCACTTTTAGAGCTGGCCTTCCTTGTACACTGAAAAAAGTTACTTTTTGGTGCTGTAAACTGTATTAGAGTAACTGTCATAATTCATACCTAGTATTTTTAACATTCACTAAGAACTAGAGTTTCTTAAGTAAAATGTTAATTACTGTAATACATGAATTATGTGGGAAGAGTATGTTTATTTATGTTTCCTCATACTATTTAAATGTTTAATAGTTGTATGTACATAAACCTAAAAATATTACATAAACTTTACTCTGAAAATCTAGTGTTTTGAAACGCTTGCACGACGACGCATGCGCACAGCACGACAGGGTCTGGCCGACTGGCTCTGCTCCGGCCTTTAGGATCACTTCACAGAGCACTGCAAGGTGGCATCATGGGTAATTCTTATCTTGCGTTTATAATGTGTTACAGAGCCGATGTTCTCCACAAATTTGTTTGGTGTGGGTTCACAGAGTGTGGCGCATATTAGTAAGAATGTTAAAGTTGTTTATATCACAACCGTCAGTGTAAAAAGTATGGCTGTTGAGCAAGTATGCATTGCAATCTCATATGAGAAGCAGTGAAATACATGCGTCCTCCGGCATGCAGACAGCGTGGTGTAAAAGTGGGCGCGATGACATGTTTTAGAACAGTGGTCCCCATCCACCGATGAAAAACAAGTAGACTTTACTTAATTTGTTTATATGAATATAACTTAAAACTTGGATGTAATAAAGTAACTGTTACTTAATATATTCACAACTGTTATGTTATATGGTAAGTAGAATTTACTTGATACTGGCAAGTGAGTGTTACTTGATATTGCAGCATTAAATTTTACTTAAATCATTTGAGTGCAAATACTTACAATAATTTTTTAAAGTAAATCTTATGAGTTATTTTTTTCAGTGTACACATTATCAACATTGAAAACTGACTTTGCACAAACATACATTACAGAGGCCAAATTTTGCACTTGCATTTATGGTTTAGATGCCATCAGACTTTGCCTCTGGAAAGCAGTCAAGCAAAGAAGGAATATTGTCAGTAGTTCCTTTCCCAAGTTAAAGTTAAAGTACCAATGATTGTCACACACACACTAGGTGTGATGAAATTTGTCCTCTGCATTTGACCCATCCCCTTGATCACCCCGTGGGAAGTGAGAGGAGCAGTGGGCAGCAGTGGTGCCACGCCCGGGAATCATTCATGGTGATTTAACCCCCAATTCCAACCCATGATGCTGAGTGCCAAGCAGGGAGGCAATGGGTCCCATTTTTTTTATAGTCTTTGGTATGACTCAGCCGGGGTTAGAACTCCCAACCTACCGATCTCAGGGCGGACACTCTAACCCCGGAGTCACCTACGTGGTGCCCGTAAGGACCAGATGAGTCGCCCGCTGGCCTGTTCTAAAAATAGCTCAAATAGCAGCACTTACCAGTGAGCTGTCTCTATTTTTTAAACTTTATTTATTTACTAGCAAGCTGGTCTCGCTTTGCTCAACATTTTTAATTAAGAGGGACAAAACTAAAATAGAACTTGAAAATCCAAGAAAACGTTTTGAAGACTTGGTCTTCACATGTTTAAATAAATTCATTTATTTTTTTACTTCGCTTCTTATAACTTTCAAACAGACAATTTTAGAGAAAAAATACAACCATAAAAATGATTTTAGGATTTTTTTTTTAACACATATACCTTTTTAACTTTTAAATTCCTTCCTCTTCTTTCCTGACAATTTATATCACTGTTAAAGTAATTTGTTTTATTGTAAAGAATAATAAAAAATGTTTTAATTTAATTCTTCATTTAAGATTCTGTTTTTTCGACGAAGAATATTTCTGAAATATTTCTTCAAACAAATTATGATTAAAATTCAAAAAAATATTTGTCTTTGTTAGAAATATAGCTTGGTCCAATTTGTTATATATTCTAACAAAGTGGATTTTAACATTTTTAAAGTCATAGTTAAAGTACCAATGATTGTCACACATACTAGATGTGGTGAAATTATTCTCTGCATTTGACCCATGACCCTTGATCACCCTGGGAGGTGAGGGGAGCAGTGGGCAGCAGCGGTGCTGCGCCCGGGAATTATTTACGGTGATTTAACCCCCAATTCCAACCCTTAATGCTGCCCACAAGCAGGGAGGTAATGGGTCCCATTTTTATAGTCTTTGGTATGACTCGGCCGGGATTTTAACTCACGACCTACCGATCTCAGGGCGGACACTCTAACCACTAGGCCACTGAGTAGGTAAACATGTCATCAAATTTCTCAAATTAATCTTAATTATGAAAAATTACTAATGATGTTCCATAAATTTAAAATTTTTTCAAAAAGATTTGAATTTGCTAGTTTTTCTCTTCTTTTTTTCAGTTGAATTTTAAAGTCGGAATATATTTCTAAAAATATGTATCTGTTTCTATATATATTTATTGTGAGAAATCATTAAGATGATGAGGGTTTCCACAAAGATAAATATCATTGATTATTAATAATAACATAGAGTTAAAGGTAAATTGAGCAAATTGGCTATTTCTGGCAATTTATTTAAGTGTGTATCAAACTGGTAGCCCTTTGCATTAATCAGTACCCAAGAACTAGCTCTTGGTTTCAAAAAGGTTGGTGACCCCTGCTTTAACCACTAGGCCACTGAGTAGGTGAGTGGTAAATTAATTGCAGAGTTTTGACAAGGTGGCAGCAGCTCATCTCCTCACCTAGAGTAACGCGCACATATACATTCTTTAAAATGTAGAGCATCTGTACTATCAGTAGGCGTTCAGGTTGGAGACAAATCAAGTGATGTAAATTCACAAGGAAAAAAAGTAAAGATATTGGATTCATCAAAATTGTGTGGTATTCAAATGTATTGTTACTTGCTGAAATTGTGTAATATGTCTAAACAAGTCAAGAATGTGTCTACCTATTAAATTTAAAATCCATCTCCTCACCTACAAAGTAAATCATGTCTAAGCAACATTTTACCTTGTAAAGGGTTTTATTAATCTAGTAGAATGCTACGCTCCCGTGGCCGACTTTTACTTGAGTTTGCAATCATTTTGCAATAGGAGCTTTTCCTTATTAGGCTTCTCCATCAGAACAGATGGCAACCCTACAAAGCCCGGATTCTGTTCGACGTTGAGTCGTTCTTTGCCTCTGTATCTAAGAGCTTGCTCATGTGGGTTTCAGTAGACCTGATCAATCAATATATGAAGAGCCTTGAGAAAACCTATTAAATGAAATTAACTTGAATCGGCTCTACTTGCTGCCATGTGCGTACTCTTGGTAATGGAACACGCACATGTTGCAATTTATTTATTGCTAAACCATGAGCAAGACAAATACTTGTTTTTTGCCACTTTTCCAAAGGCAGTGTCTGATGCCTTTTGAATTATCAATAGTGAAGAAGATTGTGGTTTTCAAATGCTTCTTTGTGCAAAGCAGTGTCAAGTTTTTAATGTTTATAAGTCGGGATGTCACAAATCACGTACTAAAATTTTAGTAGTCTGTACTAATACCTGAATTTTTACTATTTTGTTACTTTCAAGAAAAAGAAAAATAAGCCCATGTACTTTTAAATTCACAAAAGTATTGAAAACTGTTTCGAACTGGTGGGTATTAAAGGTCACTGTACTTCAATATCTTTTGCATAGACATTAAATTGCAAGATGTAAATAAACATTAAAAAAAGGACAGTGGTTGTATCATGTTTTTTAGGACATCTGTCATGTTGAACCCCTGACATAAAAACAACAAAATTTTAATTAAAAACAACTTTCTGATAAGCACTTATTAGCAATGTAACACTTAAGGGTATCAATATTGATTGATTTGTCCATCGTTGGTAGAGTGGCCGTGCCAGCAACTTGAGGGTTGCAGGTTCGATTCCCGCTTCCGCCATCCTGGTCACTGCCGGTGTCCTTGGGCAAGACACTTTACCCACGTGCTCCCAGTGCCACCCACACTGGTTTAAATGTAACTTAGATATTGGGTTTCACTATGTAAAGCGCTTTGAGTCACTAGAGAAAAGCGCTATATAAATATCCATCCATTTTCTACCGCTTATTCCCTTTTGGGGTCGCGGGGGGGCGCTGGCGCCTATCTCAGCTACAATCGGGCGGAAGGCGGGGTACACCCTGTACAAGTCGCCACCTCATCGCAGGGCCAACACAGATAGACAAGTGAAGTGAAGTGAATAATATTTATATAGCGCTTTTCTCAAGTGACTCAAAGCGCTTTTACATAGTGACACCCAATATCCGAGTTACATTTAAACCAGTGTGGGTGGCACTGGGAGCAGGTGGGTAAAGTGTCTTGCCCAAGGACACAACGGCAGTAACTAGGATGGCACAAGCGGGAATCGAACTTGCAAAGTTGCTGACACGGCCACTCTACCAACCGAGCTATGCCGCCCCACATTCACACTCACATTCACACACTAGGGCCAATTTAGTGTTGCCAATCAACCTATCCCCAGGTGCATGTCTTTGGAAGTGGGAGGAAGCCGGAGTACCCGGAGGGAACCCACGCAGTCACGGGGAGAACATGCAAACTAAATATAATTCACTAATTCACACCATCCATCCATTTTCTACCGCTTTGTGAACTGATTTTTGCTATATTGCCTAGCTCGATAATGTGCTCATTAGTGATATAATAAAGGTTTGTGTAGATCATTTTAAAACAGTGACTTAAAATTTAAAGCACGAAAAAAGTTTGAAGAACTAATTGATACACTGAAATTAGACCCTATCGATTTCTGTAATGGCTTACAAGCTACAGTGTTTACAAGCTGGACAACGATGGGTAGCAGAACAGGTAATGACAATGCTCTGTCCTCTCATAGTTTAAGTCCATTAGATTAGTGGTCCCCGACCACCGGGCCGTGGCCCAATTGGTACCGGGCCGCAGAATAATTTTTTATTAAAAAAAAAAATATATATATATATATTTTTTTTTTTTAAATCAACATAAAAAACACAATATACACTTACAAATAGTGCACCAACCATAAAAAAAACTCCCTTTTTCATGACTAAAACGTCCCTTTTTCATGACAAAGAAGAAAGACCTTGTCCTGCGGCCCCCCGGGCCGCAGGACAAATTATTAAGCGCTGACCGGTCCGCGGATACAAAAAGGTTGGGGACCACTGCATTAGATGACATTTTGTCACAGGATAAGCCATCAATGGTATTCGTTCACCTGACAATCAACTCGTTGCTATGTGATTTTTCAAGCATCTTTGTGTACTGTACGCCCTTCGCCTTGGCTGTCAGTTTGTCTCAGCATAGCAGCAGCTAGCTTTAGTTATTTTCCTAGCTTCTGGCAATCAAACTCCAAATGTGACTTTTTTTTTACGAGTGCTGAAACAACTTATCAATTATAATGATTAAAATCGATTATTAAAGTACTGTATTTTTTGGACCATAGGGCACACCGGATGATAAAGCACACTCCCTTGAGTGGGTCCATTCAGGTCTATTTTCATGCAAAAGACGCACCAATACAGTGAACCCTTTAATACAGTGCATTGAAGGGTTCATATTATGATTTTTTTTTTTTCAATATCCATCTATCCATCCATTTTCTACCGCTTGTTCCTTTTGAGGTCGCGAGAGGTGCTGGAGCCTACCTTAGCTTAATTCGGGCGGAAAGCGGTGTACACCCTGGACAAGTCGCCACCTCATCGCAGTTTTTTTAATATATACATTTAAAACATTTTCTTGTGGTCTACCTAACAAATAATAGTGGTTCTTTTGTCAGGAAAATGCATAAATTATTTTACAAACCACCATCAGGATGTGTCTTATTTACGAGCCTTCACTTCGACAGCGTCTTCTCCTCGCCATCTTTGTAGGACGGGTAGTTTTTAGCGCTTCCAAAGCGAGTCAACTGACGCATACAGTGGGGCACAAAAGTATTTAGTCAGCCACCGATTGTGCAAGTTCTCCCACTTAAAATGATGACAGAGGTCTGTAATTTTCATCATAGGTACACTTCAAAAAAATGTAAGAAAAAAATGACGAGTTGAGTTTATACAAAAATGGATACATTGATGATACAGTAGAGGATTGGGAGAATGTCATGTGGTCAGATGAAACCAAAATAAAACTTTTTGGTATAAACTCAACTCGTCGTGTTTGGAGGAAGAAGAATACTGAGTTGCATCCTAAGAACACCATACCTACTGTGAAACATGGGGGTGGAAACATCATGCTTTGGGGCTGTTTTTCTGCTAAGGGGACAGGACGATTGATCCATGTTAAGGAAAGAATGAATGGGGCCATGTATTGTGAGATTTTGAGCCAAAACCTCGTTCCATCAGTGAGAGTTTTGAATAGTTGACCAAATACTTATTTTCCACCATAATTTACAAATAAATTCTTTAAAATTCCTACAATGTGAATTCCGGGATTTTTTTTTCACATTCTGTCTCTCACAGTTGAAGTGTACCTATGATGAAAATTACAGACTGTCATCATTTTAAGTGGGAGAACTTGCACAATCGGTGGCTGACTAAATACCTTTTTGCCCCACTGTACAAGTTAAAACTAGGGATGTAAATCTCTTGTGATGAACGATTCGATTCGCATTGCGACACATGGGTTACGATGCGATTCAAAAACGATTTATTTACAAAAGAGCAATTCGGTTTAGCGCTTCAAAAATTCAATACGAATATGATTCAATTCTATGGTTAACATTTGTTGATTGACGCATTCGTTTTTACAACACAAAATGATATGAGCGTTCATTCCTGTGCACATGCGCCTCCTCATGTTAGAGGATAAATGGTTAGGACCTTGGCACCAAGCGCTCAGACAACATCTGTCTAATCTGAGCCTATTAGCATGAACTGATGAAAACTACTCGAATTAGAGGACACACGTCTTCCCCAATGATGTTGAAGTTAAAAGGCAAACACACATCCAAATATTTATTTTCCAGAAGTCAAGTCAGTGTTGTCAGTGACGCCTACGGGCTCTAGCCAATGGCTTCACATGGGGGCGGGTCTTCCGGGACAAGAATGAAAAGTGACGTTTGTTGTGGAGGTGAAAGGTTGTTTTGAACGTTGCCGGAAAAGACAGCAGGCACTGAGATTGATCAAAAATAAATATTATCAAAAAAATAGTTTTCAGCGCTTTTTTACCACAGGGACAACTTGTTTTTGTCTTACTAAGAAGCTACATGTGGTTATCACGTCCGTGAGGAACGCGCCAACTCCGTTGAAGTGGTTTTTAGAAGTGTCATTTATTGACTCTGCTCTCTTGTCATAATAATGGAATGTCTTCAAAACTGTAGTTGTGAATTTAGGTTCTTTTACATGAACATAGACCTGGTCTCCCGTGCAGGGATTAAACCCTAGTACTGCATGAAGCAAGACACATTCTCTCATTTACTTTTAATGCGTCCACCTACACACTTGCTATTTCACTAATTGGCAACACAGACCCTTTTTATTCTGTTTTATATGCTGGTAAACCAGGTCAGTCTAAGGTGGTAATGAAGCATTCCAAAGTTACAATGCAAACTTCCACAGTTCGATTTAGGAGCTGGAAAAAATATCGGTATGGCAATTCAGTGAGACCTCAATTTTTTTTATTTTTTTTTTTAAATCTATGAGTGAACTATGTAGAGCAGGGGTGCCCATTACGTCGATCGCGAGCTACCAGTCAACCGCGGGGGGTGTGTCAGTCGATCTCCAGCCAGGCTTTTAAAAAAAATAGACCTAAAAATTAGTGATCATCAATCTTCACCAAGACGTCACTTAAATAACATTCACGGTACCGGAGGGTCTTGTGAGATGACGCTGGCTGCTGCAAGATCATTATTATTCAAATATGACCGAGAGGAAGGCGAGAAACACTTTTTATTTCAACAGCTAATTCAACAACAACAGCTATTTCAACAACTAAGAGTCTCGGAAAGCTGGCGTGCACAAGTGATGTGCACGCCAGTTTTCCGAGACTCTGTATTTAGTTAGAGCAGGCAGCATGAAGCAGGGCTTTTATTGTGAAGATAGGAAATGTGCAGTCGGCCTTTAGAGTTTTGACGGAAGGTACGGCGCGAGAGTCTGTTGAAATAAAAAGTGTTTCTCGCCTTCCTCTCTGTCATTTTTTCATAATAATGAACTGGCAGCAGCCAGCGTCATCTCACAAGACCCTCGGGTGCCGTGAATGTCAATCAAGCAAGCTACGGAATTTGCCGCCAATGTTTTTCTTGTAAAGTGTATGGAAGCTGGATGAATTAGATGCCAAAAACGAACCACTTTCTTGTGGTATTGTACAGAAAGGACAACTTTTTTTCTCCTCCATTTGAAAATGTGGGCGTTATCATCATTACTGTCTGATTCCAATCAATGCAAGTCATCAGAATCAGGTAATACACCAACTTATATTCTTGTCTTTGTGAAAGAAAGATATCTATATGTGTTACACATGCTTGTATTATCATTAAACACATTTAACTTGTTTACAAAAATGTCTCTTTCATAAATAAAAAAATATAAATGATATATATAAATGAGGTAGATCCCCTCGAGTTGGTCAATTGAAAAGTAGCTCGCCTGCAGAAAAAGTGTGGGCACCCCTGATGTAGAGTATCGCACTACTCTATTGTACCAAGACTCAAGTATTGTGATATGTGTCGTACCATGAAGTCCTTGCCAATACCCAACCCTAGTTCTTGTGTAATTTGTTTATAAAAGAGGACAAAATGAAAGCGCCAAATCTACATTTGTGGCTGGCTGTCACAAATAAATATACATACTATATGAAAAACACTGGGTAACAACCTAAACAGCTCGGAAATAGTGTTGTTCAGTATTTATTACTGCTGATACTGAAAAAAAGTAGGTATTGATGTGGTTTTTGCGTGTTGATATCGACTTTGTATTGAAGTATCTGTATTTTTAACAATGCTATACAGTGTTTCCCCCAGAATATTTGTTAGGCCGGCTTTTTTGGTTGTGTTTTCCGCTCCGTATGCTGAATGGCAATAATCGATATGTATCTCGAAATTTAAAAACCAAACACAAAACAGTCCTATTTACCTGAGATACTAAGTATGTCATTATTTTTTCTTAGTATGTCAATATTTACTAAGTCAAAATAATGACATACTTAGTCTTAGTAAGTCAATATTTACTAAGTCAAAATAATGACTATGTCAAACTAATGACTTACTGTAAATAAGCGTTTGCAATAAGCGTTTGAAAAAAAGAGTTAAAAGTGACATGCTGACATGCTGAACTCATCATGCTTAATTTATTACAGCATTTGGGAAGCCTGTAGTTGATTTTCATTATGTAAATGTTATATTTTTATCAACATGTAATAGCAGGGACCCTGACATATATATATATATATATATTATGTATATATATATATATGTATATATATATATATATATATATATATATATATATATATATATATATATATATATATATATATATATATATATGTATGTGTATATATATATGTATGTGTATATATATATATGTATGTGTATATATATATATATATGTATTTATATATTTATATATATATATATATATGTATATATATATGTATGTGTATATATATGTATATATATGTATATATGTATATATATGTGTATATATATGTATATATATATATGTATATATATGTATGTATATACATATGTATATGTATATATATATATGTATGTATATGTATATATATATATGTATATGTATATATGTATGTGTATGTATATATGTGTTTATATATATATATATATATATATATATATATATATATATATATATATATATATATATATATATATATATATAATTCGTTTTTTAAGACATATATCCCCCGTGACCCCAAAAGGGAATAAGCGGCATGAAATGGATGGATGGAACACATATATATAATTCATTTTTTAAGACTTTAGTTTAGGCGGTGGCCCTTTGATGTTAAGGCTACTGCCTTAACAACAAAGCGCTGCGGTAAACCCTGCTATAGATAATTGATCATGGTGTATTTGTTTTAAACATGCTTTTTTTTTTCCATTGAAGAATGTCACGTTTACACTTGCACATTTCAACATATTTGAAAAAAAGGAGTAAGAAGCAGAGCTTAGTAAATAAATCCTACCCCTTCTTCATATGTATTAGTGACAATTTATTTACACCATATCTTGAACATGTTGACACTTTTTGACACACAATAACTAATATGTTTACATATTGTCACTAAATATTTGTGCACTTCCTGTGTTTAACTGTTACCATATTCTAACAGGGAGAGAAAATAATAAACAATATATAGCAATATAATGTAGCTTATGCAGCAATGAAGGAAAAAAATTGGATAAAATACAATATTAACAAATGAAGTGAGCTATTAAGGTGAATGATGAAGATACATATTTGTTACTGTTATAGTTAACTGTATTCTGCAAATTTGTCAAAGTTCTAAAAATGATATATAAAAGGCACACAAAGGTCAATTTTTCATTTTTTTATCAATCACAGTTAAAAGATAAGGTCTTGCTGCGAATACATTGCTTACAACACAATGTTGTGGCCAATTACTATTTCATTTTTTTATTATGTTTGTTTTATTTTTGTTGTGTTGTCCTTGCAGCCCCTTTCACACTGCGCTCTGAAGAGACTATAATTATTGCCCTGGCAACCATCTCTGTGCTGGCCGTCGTCGTAGTAGCCGCTTTCTTCGGTTACCGCATGATGCATGGTAAGTTTCCATGGTGCCAAGCTGAAAGCAAATAACATTCAATAGCTAAGTCTGTTAAATGTTTCAGCGGGTTAGTAATTGCTGTAATAAATGGGAGCAGTGTGGACCTTGTTTAAAGTTTTTATTTGTGTGTGTTTGTGTTTACAGGGAACAGTAAGCAAGGTCTTCACAACCTAAACATGATGGAGGCTGCTGGCTCTGAAAGCTCTTTGGACCTGGATAATCTCAAACTGCTGGAGGTCTGTTCCCAGATATTAGTTTTCCGTTGTATCCTAAGAAAGGAAAAAAAAGATGTTCTGCTTAATAGTGTTGCACAACTATTCAACCAAAGAAATCGCAATATTCATTAACGCTACTTAACCCGCTTGTTTGCGTGTGAAAGAAATCGGGTCAGAAAACGGCGACCTCTATTCTGAGCGTAGTCACCGTTCATATTTTTTGCAAAGTTATGCAGCACTACTGCAGAACACTTTTCGTCTTTTTTTTGGTTTGGAGTGGGTAATTATTATTACCAAAATCATGCATGTGCTCCGAAGCAAACTTTAGTACATGGGTGTGGGTTGGTAGCTTCGGGGTATTGGGGTAACGAACACAAACACACACACATGCAAGTGGCCAACTTAAAGGCCTACTGAAACCCACTACTACCGACCACGCAGTCTAATAGTTTATATATCAATGATGAAATCTTAACATTGCAACACATGCCAATACGGCCGGGTTAGTTTACTAAATTGCAATTTTAAATTTCGCGCCAAAGTATCCTGCTGAAACGTCGCGGTATGATGATGCGTGCACGTGACGTTACGCATTGTAGAGGACATTTTGTTTCAGCACCGTTCCCAGCCATAAGTCGTCTGTTTTCATCGCGTAATTCTACAGTATTGTGGACATCTGTGTTGCTGATTCTTTTGCAATTTGTTCAATGAATAATGGAGACGTCAAAGAAGAAAGCTGTAGGTGGGAAGCGGTGTATTGCGGTTAGCAACACAAACACAGCCTGTGTTTCATTGTTTACATTCCCGAAAGATGACGGTGAAGCTTTACTATGGAACAGAGCGGTCAAGCGTACACTGTTGGATTGGACCAAACACACAGAGTACAGTGTATTATTCAGCGATCATTTCGAAAGATCGTGTTTCGAAGAGGATCCCTTGCGAAGGGTAGAGATGGGCATCGCCGCCACCCGTCGACTGGTGCTGAAGAAAGGTGCGGGGCCGACCTTCAGGTTGTACAGGTACGACCATATAATCTCACTAAAACACCAGTAACACAATAAGCAGATAAGGGATTTTCGAGAAGTATCCTAGTAAATGTGTCTAATAACATCTGAATCGCTCCCACTGTATAGTCTTATTTTTTTCTAGTCCTTCACTCTCACTTTCCTCCTCCGCGAATCTTTCATCCTCGCTCAAATAAATGGGGAAATTGTCGCTTTCTCGGTCCGAATCACTCTCGCTGCTGGTGGCCATGACTGTACACACTGTTCAGATGTGAGGAGCTCCACAACCTGTGACGTCACGCGCACATCGTCTGCTACTTCCGGTACAGGCAAGGCTTTTTTTTATCAGCACCAAAAGTTGCGAACTTTATCGTCGATGTTCTCTAATAAATCCTTTTAGCAAAAATATGGCAATATTGCGAAATGATCAAGTATGACACATAGAATGGACCTGCTATCCCCGTTTAAATAAGAAAGTCTCATTTCAGTAGGCCTTTAATTGCAATTGCTCTTCCACAGTTCACAAAGTTTCACAATAGAAAGCAATGCAATGACAAAATAACCCAGTAACTTGACCTTCTTGGGGTCTGCCGTTGTCCCTAATGTAAAATGAGGGGAAACACTACTGTGTCTCAATATGCTAATGTACAATAATAGCAAGCCATTCGAAACAAGCAAGCCGAGCTACAAAAGACAATATAACAATACTCCTGCAGTGTTTAAAAGCTTGTAAAATTAGATCTGACATTTAGTTGTCACATCTAGCTAAAGGCAAAGATATAAAGACAAATAGTACACACTCCAAGTTCATGTAGTGTTATAAAGGGATTTCATCATCAAGTCATGGCGGCATAATTCATGTGAACAGTGCAGTCATACGGAAATACGATTTTGCTCACTGCGGTGGTGGATCCTTCCATCCATCCTTCCACCCGTCTAGTTTGTCCTGCTTATCCCAGTAGCAGAGAGTAGGGGAGCCCAGACTTTACCGTCTCACAGTTTATTTCCCAGGGTCTCTTCCTGATTTGACGTGCCTGGAACGCCTGACCAGTGAGACCTCTGGGAGGTATCCAAACAAGATGCCCAAACTACCTAAACTGACAAGAAATGTAATTGGTCAATCGAGCTAGGAGTGTGTAACAGGACATGTAATCAGATGTTTTTGTTAGGAACCTTTTTGGTACGGTACACATTGAGTGATGAGCATCAGGCGTCTGCTTTTATAAAAAGTACACTGCAATCTAGGCTTTGGCTAGCCGGAGTCACAGGAGAATCCAAAGCTTTAAAATCTTCCTTCGTAAATGTGTCATTCTTGATGAGATATGGCCTTCCTGGTTAATTACGAAGCAAGACAAGTGGACAAGACGAAAGCAGTGTGCCACCATTTTTTTTTTTTTGATTGATACTTTTATTTGTAGATTGCACAGTTCAGTACATATTCCGTACAATTGACCACTAAATGGTAACACCCGAATAAGTTTTTCAACTTGTTTAAGTCAGGCTTCACGTTAATCAATTGTTTATTAGAGAAGGGGAACAGGTCTACAAGCTGGAACTACTATTGCTGCACTGTAGCCAAAAAAGGAACTTTCCATCCATCCATCCATCTTCTTCCGCTTATCCGAGGTCGGGTCGAGGGGGCAGCAGCCTAAGCAGGGAAGCCCAGACTTCCCTCTCCCCAGCCACTTCGTCTAGCTCTTCCCGGGGGATCCCGAGGCGTTCCCAGGCCAGCCGGGAGACATAGTCTTCCCAACGTGTCCTGGGTCTTCACCGTGGCCTCCTACCGGTTGGACGTGCCCTAAACACCTCCCTCGGGAGGCGTTCGGGTGGCATCCTGACCAGATGCCCGAACCACCTCATCTGGCTCCTCTCGATGTGGAGGAGCAGCGGCTTTACTTTGAGTTCCTCCCGGATGACAGAGCTTCTCACCCTATCTCTAAGGGAGGGACCCGCCACACGGCGGAGGAAACTCATTTCGGCCGCTTGTACCCGTGATCTTTTCCTTTCGGTCATGACCCAAAGCTCATGACCATAGGTGAGGATGGGAACGTAGATCGACCGGTAAATTGAGAGCTTTGCCTTCTGGCTCAGCTCCTTCTTCACCACAACGGATCGGTACAAAAAAGGAACTTTCATTTACTAAAAATGTAATTTACAACTTTTGCGCTTCCCTAAAAAAAAAAAAAAACCCAAGCAATGGTATGTATATTTTTTATACATTTATTTACTTGATAATTAATATTTGGCGGTTTTTGTTTAATTTTAGAAATCATTAAAGCTCTTTACACAAAAGCTAAAAAGTCTTGTTTTATTTGCTTACTGTAACCATAATGAACTGAACCGTTAAAAGTGGAGGACATTTTAATTTAAAGCCTTAAAATTCTATCAGGGTTCTAAACGTGACTTAATGTCTTAAAAAAATAATGATTGTTATATTCATACAAAGTAAATGCATTTGAATGTTTCGATTTTTGAGGACACACTTCATAAATAAAAAACAGGACTAAAGTAGCTGTGCAACCCGGTCAGAATTTATACAGCACCACCAGCGAGTGTGCGGTGCTTTGCACACGCCAGAATATGTCACAATCAGATCTTCATTGGTAGCAAAGATTACAAAAGCAAATGTAAACCAGGAGCAAAACTTAAGTTATTTTTGGAAATTGAATTGAATCAGAATTGACTTTATTAGCCAACTAGGTTTAACACACTAGGAATTTGATTTGATAAATTTAAGTTCAAGGATTTGGTACTGCAGGATAAATAATTTAATACATGATTGAAGCAGGTGTGGGAGGAAGCCATGCACCTGGTAGACATGCACCTGGGGATAGGTTGATTGGCAACACTAAATTGGCCCTAGTGTGTGAATGTGAGTGTGAATGTTGTCTGTCTATCTGTGTTGGCCCTGCGATGAGGTGGCGACTTGTCCAGGGTGTACCCCGCCTTCCGCCCGATTGTAGCTGAGATAGGCGCCAGCGCCCCCCGCGACCCCAAAAAGGGAATAAGCGGTAGTAAATGGATGGATGGATGAAGCAGGTGTGTGAAGTGTTTTTACTGATGTCTCAACTCAGGTCAGGCTTAAATGTGGCGCCATCGTGCAAGGCAGTCTTTGTAAACATTGCGATGAAAGCGAACGGAACAATAATGATAAAGCTAATAATCCGAAAGTCCATGTCAAATGATGCCAAACATTACAAATCTGTGCAGAAAATGATTTAGCCCCCACTCACACGACACCTTCTAGGCGCAGTCAAGGCGTTGAGGGGATCCGGTTTGGTGGCTGCAGAATTAAGTCTAAGCAGATGTTGTGGTCCTAATGGCTTCATCTGGCCAGAATCTACAGCTCTCACTAGATCGGTTCGCAGCCGAGTGTGAAGCAACTGGGATTTGAATCAGGAGTTCAAGTACCTAGGAGTCTTGTTCACAAGTGGGGGAAGAGTGGATCGTGAGATCGACAGGCGGATCGGTGCGGCGTCTTCAGTAATGCGTACGCTGTATCGATCCGTTGTGGTGAAGAAGGAGCTGAACCAAAAGGCAGAGCTCTCAATTTACTGGTCGAATTACATTCCCATCCTCACCTATGGTCATGAGCTTTGGGTTATGATCGAAAGGACAAGATCACGGGTACAAGCGGCCGAAATGAGTTTCCTTCGCCGGGTGGCGGGGCTCTCCCTTAGAGATAGGGTGAGAGACTCTGCCATCCGGGAGGAGCTCGAAGTAAAGACGCTGCTCCTCCACATCGAGAGGAGCCAGATGAGGTGGTTCGGGCAGCTGGTCAGGATGCCACCCGAACGCCTCCCTAGGGAGGTGTTTAGGGCACGTCCAACCGGTAGGAGGCCACGGGGAAGACCCAAGACACGTTGGAAGACTATGTCTCCCGGCTGGCCTGGGAACACCTCGGGATCCCCCGGGAAGAGCTGGACAAAGTGGCTCGGGAGAGGGAAGTCCTGGCTTCCTTGCTTAGGCTGCTGCCCCCGCGACCCGACACCGAAATTTTTGTGTACTGTTACACCCCTCCTATTTACATATGTGTGTATATATATATACATGTTTATATACACATGTGTATATATGTATGTGTGTATGTATATACATGCGAGCAACTCTTTTTGCATCTACAGTAACAGTTGTTTACGGAACAAGAGCAAATATCAAAACCTGTTATAATAGCTTTTTTGTATACACATCAATGCATTGGAAACTCTGCACATTCTATTCCAAATTAAAACAGTACTAAAAAAATGATTACATTTGTAAAAAATATATCATGAATGCTAAAATTCAATAGTCCATTCTAGCTATTGAGTCTAAATATGGTCATTGTTATAGGTTAACATGATAATGTATCATGAATTCATTTTTATCTCTTACTACTGTACGCATTTTACAAACATCTCTTAACACTAGCTAATTTTCTGGAAACATTGCTTGTGTATTTTCCTCCAAGGTTTCAATTGGAACCATCACCCATAGGGATTGCAGCACAGACCAAGTCAGAACACTGCATGATTTTCAAGTCTTTGCATGCTGGTTGAAACAGCAAAAATGCAAAAGAAAAGACTTCCCATGGTACAGAAGCAAACTCATTTGCTTCTGCTAATGAGTTTGCCATTAGCAGAAGCTAATGGCAAACTCATTAGCTTCTGCTCTGCTAAGTAGTTAGTGCCAAGTGGACCAGTATCTTTTCAGGCAGTAGTTGAATTAGGAGTGCCGTCCTTGTTGCTTATCAAGACCGGGTCCATGTTCTTTTTTGCAGAGCGGGGTGAGAGCATTTAGACCAAACAAATTCCACTAACTGTTCTCCCATCTCATGAGTTTCTTTTTTTTTTTATTGTGTCCTGCCTTTCTCAGGACACTCAGTGAATGACTTTTGCACTAACTTACAAATCTCACCGTAAGTCTGATAATGTGTTATCTGCAAAAGTTAAATTGAGACACATGTAACCCAGAAAGGCTATTTCAGTTAAAAAATGTTTAGGTTTGGAGTCTACTTATTCCTTTTGGTGGTCGACAAGAGAAGACTGACCCGACGAGCTGTTTACCCACCAGAAGGCCGAACAACCTACAGTATTCTTATGCAATACAGTCGTTCACCAGCTAATTACAATAAAATTAGAAGCAAAGAAGGCTTTTGGATGAAGGTGAAACATCTTCAACAAACAAGAAGAGTCCAGTTGCCTCCATTCAACCTTTGCAGATTGGCATGACCTGGTTGACAGAAAATCTACACAAAGAAATACTAAGTATGTTTGTCTTTTTCTCTCTCACTGCTTCCTCATTTTAGCTAATTGGCCGGGGGCGATACGGCGCTGTCTATTGCGGCTCTCTGGATGAGCGGCCGGTGGCCGTCAAGGTGTTTACTGCTACCAACCGCCAGAACTTCCTCAATGAGTGCTCCATCTATCGGCTGCCGCTGCTGGAGCATGATAACATTGCTTGCTTTGTGGCTGCTGATGAGCGTACGGGTCTGGAGGGGCGCACGGAGTACCTGCTGGTCATGGATTATTACCCACATGTGAGTAAAACGTGATTTCAGGTGTCTTTTGGCAAGATTTGTGAGCAAAACGCATGTTTGGGTCAATCGTGAATAATATGACGACCATAAGTAGTTTTGTTGTTTATGACCAAAGCGGATGATAGAAAAGATGGTAATGGTATGTAATAGATACTTAAATGAACACATTGGCGTGTATCAGGGGTCGGGAACCTTTTTGGTTGAGAGAGCCATTAAAGCCAAATATTAAATAAATAAATAAATGGGTTGTACTTGTATAGCGCTTTTCTACCTTCAAGGTACTCAAAGCGCTTTGACACTACTTCCACATTTACCCATTCACACACACATTCACACACTGATGGAGGGAGCTGCCATGCAAGGCGCCAACCAGCACCCATCAGGAGCAAGGGTGAAGTGTCTTGCTCAGGACACAACGTACGTAACGAGGTTGGTACTAGGTGGGATTTGAACCAGGGACCCTCGGGTTGCGCACGGCCACTCTCCCCACTGCGCCACGCCGTCCCCAATATTATAAAATGCATTTCCTTGAGAGCCATATAATATTTTCTAACGCTGAATACAACTAAATGTGTGCATTTTTAAGTAAGACCAACATTTTAAGAGTATAATAAGTATATTTTTCTTTTTAATAACATTGTTATTCTGAAGCTAACCAATAATAAATAAAACACTTCTTACCATTAATGCAATTTCTTGAACCGGTGCGGTAGAAAACGGATGAATGGAATAAAATGAATGAGCATATAAATAAATAAATAAATGGGTTGTACTTGTATAGCGCTTTTCTACCTTCAAGGTGCTCAAAGCGCTTTGACACTACTTCCACATTTACCCATTCACACACACATTCACACACTGATGGAGGGAGCTGCCATGCAAGGCGCCAACCAGCACCCATCAGGAGCAAGGGTGAAGTGTCTTGCTCAGGACACAACGGACGTGACGAGGTTGGTTCTAGGTGGGATTTGAACCAGTCACCCTTGGGTTGCGCACGGCCACTCTCCCACTGCGCCACGCCGTCCCTTGTTATATTATTAATATGTTATATTTTGAACCTTATTTTTAACGCCGTGATTACCAGGGGAATTATTCACTAGTTATTGCTGCTTTTTCAACCACTAGTGTGCCGTGAGATACAGTCTGGTGCCCGTGGGAGATTATGTAATTTCACCTAATTGGGTTAAAAATATTATTTTGCAAACCAGTAATTATATTCCGCAAATGTGCCGTTGTTGGGTGTCTGTGCTGTCTAGAGCTCGGCAGTGTAACCGTGTAATACTCTTCCATATCAGTAGGTGGCAGCAGGTAGCTAATTGCTTTGTAGATGTCTGAAACATGGTTTGTCGAGATCAGAATAGGCGGGATGCAGTGTGTAGGTAAAAAGGTATCCAACACTTCGACCAAAAAAGTGCCGTTAAGAAAAGGCATTGAAGCAAAACTAAACCAAAACTGAACTGACTGTAAAGTAAACAAAAACAGAATGCTCGCAGCGTGCGGAGCAGACGGCGTCCACAAAGTACATCCGTACATGGCATGACAATCAACAACGTCCCCACAAAGAAGGAGTGTGTCCGCACAACTTAAATAGTCTTGCTTGCGAAAACAAAGCAGTTGCGGGGAATAGCGTTAAAGGAAAACATGAAACTGCTACAGGAAAATACCAACAAAAGAGGAAAAGCCACCAAAATAGGAGCGCAGGAAACACAGGAAAACGCCAAAAAACTCAGAATAAGTTACAGCGTGATGAGACAGGTCGTGACAGTACACCTACATTGAGACAAGAGTTATAGTGATGCATGTTTCGTTATGGTTGAATGCATAGCCAACAAATGCGAGAACAACTAAGGATTGTCAGTATCGGCTACGAGTTTCATTTTTTTATGTTTTCTGTTGGTGGTGTGCCTCAAAATTTTTTCAATGAAAAATATGTGCTTTGGCTTAGAAAAGGTTGAAAAACACTGACTTATCGTGTTAAGCAATGCCAGCTAAGATTTATCTGAGAGCCAGATGCAGTCATCAAAAGAGCCACATCTGGCTCTAGAGCCATAGGTTCCCTACCCCTGGCGTATATGAATCAATAGAATGGGAGTTTTTTTGAAAATACAGACCGCAACATTGTTTAAACAATTCTTATTGTCATGTAACTTAAAAACATTGGTGGGTGGATGGTAGTAACCTGACTCTCGCCAGATCCTTGTAGTTCGCTGAGTTGCACACAAAGATCTGGGACTTCTCAATATGGGATGTATTTCAGAAGGCCTTGTAAAAAAAATCTTTGTATGTGATTGGATAAACCACTTGTCCGTTATCTTGAATGACATGCTCCTTCAACCACTCCCATCGAAATCAACCCATGGCGCTGATAAGCGCAACGCTGGGAAATCCAAAACAGAACAGCTGACATATTGGATAACGACAGAGCAAAAGTTAGAGAACTTTGACTGAAACAACGCATAAATGTCAGTCGACGATCGATGTCGCAAAACAGTTGCAATAGCAGAATCAATGTCGGCACATGAGTCCTCGCTGCATGCCGCCCTTGTTTTTTGAATCAAACAGTCGCTTTGGCGCTGAGTCACATCTGTCAAATCCCACCCGGCGATCCTGATAGGTTCATTATTTTTTGCTATCTTCAATCAATCAATCAATCAATGTTTACTTATATAGCCCTAGATCACTAGTGTCTCAAAGGGCTGCACAAACCACTACGACATCCTCGGTAGGCCCACATAAGGGCAAGGAAAACTCACACCCAGTGGGACGTCGGTGACAATGATGACTATGAGAACCTTGGAGAGGAGGAAAGCAATAGATGTCGAGCGGGTCCAACATAATACTGTGAAAGTTCAATCCATAATGGATCCAACACAGTCGCGAGAGTCCAGTCCAAAGTGAATCCAACACAGCAGCGAGAGTCCCGTTCACAGCGGAGCCAGCAGGAAACCATCCCAAGCGGAGGCGGACCAGCAGCGCAGAGATGTCCCCAGCCGATACACAGGAAAGCAGTACATGGCCACCGGATCGGACCGGACCCCCTCCACAAGGGAGAGTGGGACATAGAAGAAAAAGAAAAGAAACGGCAGATCAACTGGTCTAAAAAGGGAGTCTATTTAAAGGCTAGAGTATACAAATGAGTTTTAAGGTGAGACTTAAATGCTTCTACTGAGGTGGCATCTCGAACTGTTACCGGGAGGGCATTCCAGAGTACTGGAGCCCGAACGGAAAACGTTCTATAGCCCGCAGACTTTTTTTGGGCTTTGGGAATCACTAATAAGCCGGAGTCCTTTGAACGCAGATTTCTTGCCGGGACATATGGTACAATACAATCGGCAAGATAGGATGGAGCTAGACCGTGTAGTATTTTATACATAAGTATAAGGAGTTTGGATGCCCTAGAGCAGTGGTTCTCAAATGGGGGTACTTGAAGGTATGCCAAGGGGTACGTGATATTTTTCAAAAATATTCTAAAAATAGCAACAATTCAAAAATCCTTTATAAATATATTCATTGAATAATACTTCAACAAAATATGAATGTGAGTTAATAAACTGTGAAAAGAAATGCAACAATGCAATATTCAGTGTTGACAGCTAGATTTTTTTGTGGACATGTTCCATAAATATAATAATAATAATGATAATAGATTTTATTTGTAAAAATGCACTTTACGTTGAGAAAACAACCTCAAAATGCCACAGTGTAAAAAGATACTACTAATAATAAAAAGATAAAAAATAAATAAAATATAAAACTAGAAACAGCCCAATAGGTAGAACCAGCATGTATGTCTATAAAAAGGCTTTTTTTTTTTTAAAAGATGGGTTTTTAAGCCTTTTTTAAAAGCATCCATGTCAAATATTGACAATAAAGATATCTTTTTTTGTCAAGAAATGTTTAGAATTAAGTTCATGAATCCAGATGGATCTCTATTACATAGAAGTAATCATCCACTTTAAGTTGATGATTACTTCTATGTGTAGAAATCTTTATTTATAATTGAATCACTTGTTTATTTTTCAACAAGTTTTTAGTTATTCTTATATATTTTTTTCCAACTAGTTCAAGAAAGACCACTACAAATGTGCAAAATTTTGCACTGTTATACAATTTAATAAATCAGAAACTGATGACATAGTGCTGTATTTTACTTCTTTATCTCCTTTTTTCAACCCAAAATGCTTTGTTCTGATTAGGGGGTACTTGAATTTAAAAAAATGTTCACAGGGGGTACATCACTGAAAAAAGGTTTAGAACCACTGCCCTAGAGTCCAAATCCTTGTGTGGAGCTCAGCGAACTACAAGGATCTGGCGAGAGTCATGTTCGGATGGTACTGCAATTGACATGTAGTTTTAGGCTATGGTCACAAAAAACAAGATCTTTTGAAAAAACACATTTTTCCATGGAGTCCACATGCAAACATAGTTTTTTTGTCTTGTATTTAAACATTATTCCTCTTCTGGGATACATGTAAATGAACGTTGTTTTGAAAGATAATGCAGACGGCATTTTACATTCAATATGTCACCATATTGATGAACTAGAGACATCTATGGGCAACCTAGTCATCTGTGTTTTTTTTCAGGCTTGTGATTAACCAAAAATGCACATGACAGCCGGCGAATTGTTTTTTTGTGTGAACATAGATTTTTTTTTTCCTTTTTTAATCCGCAAGGTTTTTAGAAGTATGTGGGTAATGGCGCTGAAGCCAGGTTTTTTTTTTCAAATCTTCACCCTCGCTGGAGTTTCCAATGGCTCCATTTTTAAGGACAAAAATCACAGTTTGAGTGTACACAAAAAGACAAAATGTATGGAAAAATTTACTTTTCTTTAGGTTTTTTTTTATTTGTGTCCGTTGGACATAAGACATCACCTGGATGTGGTTCGCTTGTACCAGTGTAAGAACGCATGAATTCATCACATTGCACCCTTTGAGTGGTGTTTTAAGTGACAAACGCAGACTCTGAGGTTTTATTTTCTCCCCTCATGTAGGATCTTGTCAGTTCTCAAAAGTGAAGGTGACTGTTGATTGGACTTTGCCGCCTCATCTCCTGCACAACGCTCCCTCACTCTGCATCCTTTTTTTTACCTCCTGTATCTTCCCTCAGGGCTCCCTGAGCCGCTACCTGAGTGTCCAGACCAACGACTGGATCAGCAGTTGCCGTCTCGCTCACTCAGTGACTCGTGGCCTGGCATATCTGCACACTGAACTTTTTAAAGGAGGTGAGCGCCCTGAAATCACATGGTCTTACACAACCACAGACTTTGTAAAGACTGAAAAAAAGTTATCAAAATCCTTCTGATCTGTTTCACTTCTTAAAGGACAACTGCACTTTTTGGAAATTTTGTTCATCGTCCACAATCCTTATGTGAGAAAAGAACACACATTGTTAAAAAAAAAGAACTGCTAGCATGAAGTGGCTAACAATGCATGTAATGAGGGTAAATTTATACCACCTATAAAACCAAAAAATGTATACACATGCAGTAAGTATGTCATGTAGTAAAAGACATGTTCATGATATCTCATAATACTTAACGTATTTTGGTCATTTTAAGCACGACCGTAACATCTATCCTGGATGCATTGATTTCCCACAGTATATTGCATCAAACTCTTATTTCCATCAACAACAGCATAGAGAGCATGTTCTGTTTGCTACCACCAATCACGGCGGACTTTGTGAGAGCCTTGTAGCATTATCATGTAGCACTAGTGCTAAGTGCTTAACGTCTAATGGACGATATAAGAACATAACAAAACGGCCACTTACAATGTCCACTCTCACTGGGATGCCCACTGATGATATACACTAGGGGTGTGGGAAAAAATCGATTCGATTACGTTGTGCGATTCAGAATCGATTCTCATTTTTAAAAGATCGATTTTTATTTTTTTATTTTTTTTTATCAATCCAACAAACACCTACACAGCATTACCATAACAATGCAATCCAATTCCAAAACCAAACTTGACCCAGCAACACTCAGAACTGCAATAAACAGAGCAATTGAGAGAAGACACAAACACGACACAGAACAAACCAAAAGTAGTGAAACAAAAATGAATATTATCAACAACAGGATCAATTTTAGTTATAATTTCAGCATAGCAGTGATTAAAAATCCCTCATTGACATTATCATTAGACATTTATAAAAAGAACAATAGTGTCACAGTGGCTTACACCTGCATCGCATCTCATAAAATTGACAACACACTGTGTCCAATATTTTCACAAAGATAAAATAAGTCATATTTTTGGTTCGTTTAATGGTTAAAACATCCATCCATCCATCCATTTTCTACCGCTTATTCCCTTTCGGGGTCGCGGGGGGCGCTGGCGCCTATCTCAGCTACAATCGGGCGGAAGGCGGGGTACACCCTGGGCAAGTCGCCACCTCATCACAGGGCCAACACAGATAGACAGACAACATTCACACTCACATTCACACACTAGGGCCAATTTAGTGTTGCCAATCAACCTATCCCCAGGTGCATGTCTTTGGAAGTGGGAGGAAGCCGGAGTACCCGGAGGGAACCCACGCATTCACGGGGAGAACATGCAAACTCCACACAGAAAAATCCTGAGCCTGGATTTGAACCCAGGACTGCAGGACCTTCGTATTGTGAGGCAGACGCACTAACCCCTCTTCCACCGTGAAGCCTGGTTAAAACAAATTTACATTATTGCAATCAGTTGATAAAACATTGTCCTTTACAATTATAAAAGCTTTTTTTTTTTTTTTATCTAATACTCTGCTTGCATGTCAGCAGGCTGGGGTAGATCCTGCTGAAATCCTATGTATTGAATGAATACAGAATCGTTTTTGAATCGAGAATCGAATCGAAAAAAATCGATATATTATCGAATCGTGACCCCAAGAATCGATATTGAATCGAATCTATGGACACCCAAAGATTCGCAGCCCTACTATACACTATCTTTCAACACAAGACGTTAACGTTGAGCTGTTAAATTCAGCATAACTCTCACTCTTCAGATACAAAATGCTGCGAGCAACTTAGCATCTTCCTGACTCTTCCAAGCAATGCTGTCGGGTAATTTTTTGCGTTGCATTTTTTAGCACTTACAATACCAAGGTTTTAATAGCTTGGTTAATATGCAGGTCACTGCATGTGAATGAAGCATTGTTGGCTTTTTTTGTTTGTTTTTAAGTGTTTCGGTGGGTAACATGTAGCCACACAGTCATGAGATTTGGGTTCAAATCTCAGTTCGAGCATCTTTGTGGAGAGTTTCCATGTTCTCCCCCACGGATTTTTTCCGGGTAATGCGGTTCTCTTCAACATTCCCCAAAAAATATATGTTAGGTTAATTGGAGACTTTAAATTGTCCATAGGTATGAATATGAGTGTGATTGGCTGGCATCCAAATTAGGGTCTATGCTTCTTCTTGCCCAAAATTAGCTGGGATAGGCTCCCGCTTACCCGCGACCTTAGTGTAGGATAAGCGGAAATGGCTGGATGGATGGAAATTACTTGTGTGCATATTTTGAGTTAATTTAGAATTTTGACACAAATGCTAAGATATTGACAGAATGTCATGGAATATTTCTTTAAATGTCTTTTTTGAATGCACGTAATTTATTTTCTCACAACTTGGTTACAGTTTTATCTAAAGTCTCATCCGGGAGTGAAAATATTGCAAATAATCTGTTGCAATGTTAGCTGCCTCGTGCTATCAGTTTTTCACAATGCACAGAAAAGAGAAAGACATGTCTTTTTTTCCTCACACAAGTATGGTGAATAATGAGCAAAAAAAAAAGTGCAGTTTTCTTCTAAACCCTGAGATTGAGATTTGCTGTAAAGGTAAAAATGTTTCAAATGGTGCTAAGTTTATTGCATTTGTGTTTTGTATTGTGAAATTAATTGCATTTCTGGCCCGAAGCTTGTTTTTTTGGTTTGCCACAGCACATTATAAAGATACAATTACACAAGAAAAATAAAAAGAAACATAAGCAACATTTTTAAGAGTAAACTCGCCGTTTGGTCAAAATTAGTATAGTATTTTATGCTGTTAAAATGTTAACACCGCATGACTACACTAATAGTCATCAAAGCTAACAAGAATTCCATCAATCCACCCATTTCCTACCGTTTGTCATTCTTATAACAATAATGATGCTATTTATAGAGTTGAGTTAAGTTGCTAGCGTTCTCTCTACAGCCTGTTTCAAGTTCACTAAAGTCCAAAAGAACTCAACACTTACATAAAAAAATGAATGTTTGAGTCAGTGCTAACCACATTTTCTGTGTAGCAGTCAGTGTGCTATAAGGATGTCCAAAGTGCAATGACGATGATAACAATAAACTTACCATAAAAATAATACCAGCAAAAATGGAGGGGGGGATGGAGAGAGACGCAAAATGGCAAGAAAATACTACGAAAAACAAGTGAGTTCCTTATTAAGGATGTATGAAAAAGTTCAGTTACCCCTAGGCTTTGTGGCTCTGTAGCATGTGTATATTGAAACAAGAGTTACCATAACAACTCTAATGCAACAACGCTGTCCCCTGTACTGATGTTTGGCCCCCTTTAAAAGGTTAAGTCCTTTCTTCCAGCCAAGCATTTGAGCCAGTCTGCAACCTGCATACTGCATACTGCAACTTCCACGTATATTTGTTTGGCTTGGAGTGCTTTGTGTCACTACATTTGGACAAACACATGTTTCCAACACAGCATGGACTGCCTGGCCTACTGTTATTTATAGGCTGGCCTCTAGCCTGCATCCGAGCGGTAGAAAATGAAGAGAAGGACAAATGGAAACGCGATCCATAATGGGGATCGAGCTGACATGACTATCCCTGAGGCTTAGTGGAATTCCTTCTTAATAGAAAGAACTGACAGCTAAACTGAGCTGACACCTCTTCAGTCCCCCTCATTCTTCTCAATCAGCATGGGTACACGTCACAAGAGTCAGATAATCTCAGAAGTAAAAAGGAAGAGTCAGCTTGCAAAAGCAGTTAGGCAAAAATGCAGACGAGAAAGAGGAGTTGGAGCTGCTATCAGGAGAATTGGTCTGGATTTGGTGCAGTCATCAACATCTTCTCCCAACACTCGGTTTGCAAACATGCTGACATGAAAGCTCCAGGTCTCCCTCTGCTGGCCAGTATCATTGTTCATGTAGAGGATATGAGGCGATATGGTCATAATCCTTTTGTTGTAGATTAGATTACTTGGTTTGTCTGACCGTTGACAGTGCATCCTGTTTTGTTGAACAGAGTCATGCGGAGAACAAGATTTGCTTGACTCGGTCATTTATTAATGCATATGATCAAATACTGGCTCATCTGCTCATGTTCTTGCCTTCTTTGTCACCTTTGTCCTCTTTTCTTCCAAGACATGTACAAGCCAGCAGTCTCCCACAGGGATCTGAACAGTCGGAATATTCTCGTTAAGGCCGATGGCACATGTGTAATCATCGATTTTGGCCTGTCCATGAAGCTGACAGGAAACAGGCCAGCAAGGCACGGAGAAGAAGAAAATGCTGCTATAAGTGAGGTGTGTATGGACCAATAAAATCAGTTCAACTTGTTTTAAAGGGGACCTATTTTGCAAAACCACATGTTCTTACATATTGGTGCCTGTTTTTGTGTATTGGGGATCTGCATGTGTCCCGAAAAATTTGAAATCAAACCATGGCGGAAATATTTATACAACTATGTTGTCGTTCTTCATACAACCTCCAAACGAGCTCTTTGGAATTTGTCATGTTTTTTCCAAGGGTGGCGCAAGCAAATATATATATTTATAACATATGATAGATACATATAAATATAAATTAGGGCTGGGCGATATATCGATATACTTGATATATCGCGGGTTTGTCTCTGTGCGATATAGAAAATGACTATATAGTGATTTTCGAGTATACATTCTCACGCAGTTGCTTTTAGCTGCTGGCATTACACTACAGGCTATTCCCACTCCTTGTGTCTCCTCACAGACAGAAAGCGCACAAACTTACACACGTCACATAATTTCACGTCATACGTCACATACGAATACGCCCTCACAGAGCAGAGAGGTAGCAGACTGGGTAACGTTAACTGTGATGCTAGCGGAGCCGTGCGAGTGGTAATACGATAGAAAGAAGGTGCGAATGAAGGAAAAACGAATTCCCTCGAAAAAAGCACAGTGTCCATCGTCTGGCGGTGGTTCGGCTGCAAGTGTGAATATGTCGAATAGACAACTTTAATTTGTCAAGTGTGGTGCACAAGCATTGCTACCAAAAGTAGCTAATATGTAGCATCATTTAAAAGGTCATCTGCTAAAAACTTTAATAAATACAGTTTTGGTCAATTGACTTAGTTGTGATTTCCTTTTCTGCATGAAAGTTTAAAATGAGCATGTATTAATGCGGTATGAACAAGAATGTTTTAATGTAGACAGGGCGGTATAGCTCGGTTGGTAGAGCGGCCGTGCCAGCAACTTGAGGGTTGCAGGTTCGATCCCCGCTTCCGCCATCCTAGTCACTGCCGTTGTGTCCTTGGGCAAGAGACTTTACCCACCTGCTCCCAGTGCCACCCACACTGGTTTGAATGTAACTTAGATATTGGGTTTCACTAGGTAAAGCGCTTTGAGTCACTAGAGAAAAAGCGCTATATAAATATCATTCACTTCACTTCACATAGAATCATCATACTGCTGTGATTATATGTATCATGTGTTAATTCAAGGCAAAATATCAAGCTATATATCGTGTACCGCGATATGGCCTAAAAATATCAAGATATTAAAAGAAAGGCCATATCGCCCAGCCTTAGTTTATATATATATATATATATATATATATATATATATATATATATATATATATATATATATATATATATATACACATACATATATATATATATATATATATATATATATATATATATATATATATATATATATATATATATATATATATATACACACATATATTTGCGATTTACCTTGAGAGCTTTGCAGGAGTCTGCCATTGAAGTCCATAAGCTCCTTCGTTTTCTCTATCCTCCTGTTGTGGGGCAGACTGGCTCGTACATGCACATGCATTCTGCGCTGTTGCCATTTGTAATACAAAATAGCGTATAGTTCTAGCTTATATTTGTCAGTTGACTCAGAAGCGCTAAGAACTACAATATGGCTGGTGGGGAGAAGACACACTCAAAGGGCAGCCAAGTTAGAAAGACCGCCGACAAAACAGGGCATTTTGAAGAGAGGGTCAGAAAGCGGCTTGAAAATTTTGATCAAAGAACCACCATTACATGTTATTCAAACCATAATAATGTGTTTTAAATGTGGGAAAAAAACGTATTATGACCAATTTTACCTCCGATTTTTTATGTGTGAGCAAACGCCAAAACTCCTTGAGCATTCAGTGGCGCACGTGTGAGCGACGGCAGACATGCACACTGTTATGCGCTTATCTTTTTATTCGACTTTGTGCGCAGCCGAGATTTGCCGTGCGCAGAGGACGCGTGACCAGTGTGCAATTGCACAGGCGTGTACCTTAGAGGGAACGTTGATTATGACCCCTTCAACACTGTCTCTTTTATGTTGATAACCAGTTAATGTCGACCAACTGATGAATTTCCATTCCACCATGTTATTACTAAAGAAGTGCCAGTTTAGGTTGACGTCAACCTACAGGGTCAACCGCCTTTGTCAAAATACGATTTGACTTAAGTCTGTCACCACGAGCCTTGATCCCAGATGCACAGTTTGGGTGGAGCAACTCTAATACCTGGGTGTTCCTTGTCAAAACTGGCCTCGCGCATATTCTCCCATCGATTTAAGTACTTTTTCCCCTACACGCCTCTGAGGCTGCAATAAGTCCAGGATCCTGGTAAGGTCAAAGATTATATTGTACTTAAAGTTTGGATACAGCAAATACCTCACATAATAAATGATGAAGACACTTCCAAAAAGCTATTAAATCTATTCTGATTGCCTCAATTGAGACAACTACAAACATCTATTTAGATAAGGATATATTACATTAATGCCATTATGAATTTTACTATCAAAAATCAAAATACATATATATATATATATATCTATATATATATATATAGATATATATATATATACGTGTGTTTGTATATATATATATATATATATATATATATATATATATATATATATATATATATACATACACACACACATATATTTGCGCACACACTTCCAAAAAGCCATTAAATCTATTCCGATTGCCTCAATTGAGACAACTACAAACATCCATTTAGATTAGAATATATTACATCAATGCCATTATGAATTTTACTATCAAAAATCAAAATACACATAATTTATGTCCTTTGTCTCTGCTTGAGAGGAAAAAAGAGGGGCTTGACCACGGCATAAAACGCAAGATGACCACGCATATCGGCCGCAAATGGACATTGTGGGGCATTTAATGCATACATTAAAACCATCATTTAACTATGCGACATCTAATAGAGATGACGTCGATCAAAAGCTATAAATGTATGAATCAATTGAAATCAATGAATTCAAATGATTTTTTGACAGTTAATGTCAAACTGTCAGAGCTGTCACTCTCCAGCTTACGCACGCACACACACACACAAGATGCAGACACACTGCTGTCCATGCAAGCCCATCTGACATGTCACTATTTCACAAACAGTTGTACTAATCAGAACGCTTAACGTCACATATTAGCCTGGTTATAACAAGAAGTAAAACAAAGTTTCATATGCGGAGTTCAATTTTGCCAGGAAAAAGACACTTTTGTGTGTTTGCACTGGCTCCCTGTTCATTTTAGACTTGATTTTAAAACATTGCTGTTTGTTTTTAAATCTTTACATGGACTGGCACCTCAATATATCTCGGACCTCATCCAAATTTACATTCCTGCGCACGCTCTGAGGTCCGAGAGCCAGTTCCAGCTCGTGGTGCCCAAGACCAGACTTAAGACCAGGGGAGACAGGGCCTTCTCTGTGGTCGGCCCTAAGCTCTGGAACACTCTGCCGCTCCATGTTCAAACTGCTTCCACAGTGGAGTGTTTTAAGTCTTGTCTTAAGACCCACTTTTATTCTTTGGCTTTTAACACTACGTGAGTTGTGTGGTCCTCTGTTCTCTGTTGTCCTCTGTGTTTTTTATACACTTTGATTTCTATTTTAATTGATTTTACCCTTTAAAATAGTTTTTAATCATATTTGTTTTTATATTGTTTTTATTGGTTTTATATTTATTTTTTGTTTTTATTCAGTCATTGGTGGAGCATAATATGTATATATATTTTTTTATTTTATTTTATTTATTTATTTATTTATTATTTTTTTTTACAATTGTTTTTAACATGGCAGTGCAGCACTTTGGAAACGTTATTGTTGTTTAAATGTGCTATATAAATAAAGTGGATTGGATTGGATTGGATTACATGTAACAGGACTGAAATCCCAATGACATGACAAGCACAGATTTAAAGAGGCACATTTACCACATTATAACACAAACTAGAGAATAGTGCCAATAAAGCACACATTTGAATGTTGTAAAATTTGATTCATCGGAAGAAACATATTTGCGCATGTTTAAAAGCGTTGTTGTTGTTATAATCAAAACATAATTAGATACAATTATAAATTAGAATATGAAGTACATTCATCAAAATATAAATATGCACAAATGGAAGAGAATAATAATGAACAAAGTTGTATTAACACCATTTAATCCTTATCTCTTAGTAAAAGTGTAAACAATAGTTTCAGTAATATGTTGACAACCTCGTATGTCGATGTGAGTCACTCAGTTCCAGGGGCTTTGACTTTAATGGGTTCTACTATAACAGTTATGTAATGAGAAGGATGTAGTAGGTTGCAATGAATACATATTTAAAATAACACGTTTGTATGTTTCACATTCTTAACATTTTCGTAGGTGGGCACGATCCGCTACATGGCACCAGAGGTGCTGGAAGGAGCAGTCAACCTACGGGACTGTGAGTCTGCTCTAAAGCAGGTGGACATGTACGCCCTGGGCCTGGTCTACTGGGAGACCTTCATGAGATGCACCGATCTTTTCCCCGGTGAGACGTTAAACACAGTGTAAAATCTATATTATGAGGGCGTTGAGTTCTTGACCGATGGTAACAATATTAATAAATTTGATTTAGAAGCGCTTTTCTTAAAAACCCAGACACTTTACAGTAGTGGTTTTTCAAATTGTTTTCCGCCGAGTACTACCTTTGTAATGTCTTTGCCCTCCAAGTACAACCACAATGACCAACATTAAGATACAGTTGCATAATAGGACCAAATATTAATTGGGACGGCGTGGCACAGTGGGAGAGTGGCCGTGTGCAACCCGAGGGTCCCTGGTTCAATCCCCACCTAGTACCAACCTCGTCACGTCCGTTGTGTCCTGAGCAAGACACTTCACCCTTGCTCCTGATGGGTGCTGGTTAGCGCCTTGCATGGCAGCTCCCTCCATCAGTGTGTGAATGTGTGTGTGAATGGGTAAATGTGGTAGTGTCAAAGCGCTTTAAGTACCTTGAAGGTAGAAAAGCGCTATACAAGTACAACTCATTTATCATAACAACAAGGCACCAATTTTATTTAACAAGTACAGTGGGGCAAAAAAAGTATTTAGTCAGCCACCGATTGTGCAAGTTCTCCCACTTAAAATGATGACAGAGGTCTGTAATTTTCATCATAGGTACACCTCAACTGTGAGAGACAGAATGTGAAAAAAAAAATCCAGGAATTCACATTGTAGGATTTTTAAATAATTTTTTTGTAAATTATGGTGGAAAAAAAGTGTTTAGTCAACCATTCAAAGCTCTCACTGATGGAAGGAGGATTTGGCTCAAAATCTCACGATACATGGCCCCATTCATTCTTTTCTTAACACGGATCAATCGTCCTGTCCCCTTAGCAGAAAAACAGCCCCAAAGCATGATGTTTCCACCCCCATGCTTCACAGTAGGTGTGGTGTTCTTGGGATGCAACTCAGTATTTTTCTTCCTCCAAACACGACGAGTTGAGTTTATACCAAAATGGATACAGGGATGATACAGTAGAGGATTGGGAGAATGTCATGTGGTCAGATGAAACCAAAATAGTATTTTTTTTAATTCTACATTTTAGCTTCTGTTTTTTCTACAAAGAATATTTATGAAATATTTCTTCAAACTTATTATGATTAAAATAAAATAAAAAATATTCTGGCAAATCCAGAAAATCTGTAGAATCAAATTTAAATCTTATTTCAAAGTCTTTTGAATTTCTTTTAAATTTTTTGTTCTGAAAAATCTAGAAGAAATAACGATTTGTCTTTGTTAGAACTATAGCTTGGTCCAATTTGTTATATATTCTAACAAAGTGCAGATTGGATTTTAAACTATTTAAAACATGTCATCAAAATTTTAAAATTAATCTTAATCAGGAAAAATGACTAATGATGTTCCATAAATCCTTTTTTTAATTTTTTCAAAAAGATTCGAATTAGCTTGTTTTTCTCTTCTTTTTTTCGGTTGAATATTGAATTTTAAAGAGTCGAAATTGATGATAAACTATGTTTAATTTTCATTTTTTTCCTGATTTCTCTTTTAAACTGTTCTATTAAGTGTTTTTTTCATCATTTATTCTCTACAAAAACCTTCCGTAAAAGGAAAAAAAAATGTACGACTGAATGACAGACAGAAATAAAACATTTTTTATATATATAGATTTATTCATTAAAGGTAAATTGAGCAAATTGGCTATTTCTGGCAATTTATTTAAGAGTGTTTCAAACTGGTAGCCCTTCGCATTAATCAGTACGCAAGAAGTAGCTCTTGGTTTCAAAAAGGTTGGTGACCCCTGTTCTAGGTGAATCTGCACCAGAGTACCAGATGGCCTTCCAGGCGGAAGCCGGCAACCACCCGACGTTTGAGGATATGCAGGTGCTGGTGTCGAGGGAGAAACAGCGGCCCAAATTCCCAGAGGCCTGGAAAGAGAACAGCTTGGTACGTTCGGTACAAAACTAAAATGATACAACAAAATTGGTTCCTTTGACATCACAATCATTAATCTGTTGATGGTTAACGGTTAAAGTATACATGTGTCTGTTATGCGGTAGGCGGTTCGCTCTCTAAAAGAGACAATGGAGGATTGCTGGGACCAGGATGCCGAGGCCCGTCTCACAGCCCAGTGTGCCGAGGAACGGCTGGCAGAGCTGCTCCTCATTTGGGACCGCTCCAAATCCGTCAGCCCTACGCTCAACCCCATGTCCACCACACTGCATAATGAAAGGTAAATCTCCAGTGGTTGCAGGATTCAAATTTAACCACGGCAAGTGCCTTCACCACCCTTGTCACTTGCCGTAATGTTCTGAAAAATACATGCCGTGACAGCCCTTGACTTTTTACTTGTTAATGGACTAGGGATGTAATGATAAACAGTATGATGATAAACCGCAGTAAAATTCCACAAGGGTAGTAATTCCGTTAAAATTTTTAATTACAGAAAAAACGTCCTTTATTAGATTGCATTTTAGGCAACACTGCTTACTTCCTGAAGACTGACGCGGCGCAGAATCTGCGCATGAACACCAGAACCGATCGGCTCACGAAACATGGTGGCAACTTCACATACTTTGCTTTGAAAATGTTCCCTTCGAGTTAACGGAGCCAATCGCTTCCTTTCACTTCATTTCACTCGCTTCCATTTCCGTGGAGACTGTGTGCGATTAAGAGCGCAATGCTGTTGGAGGAGAAAAATATTTGATGTTGCTGTCTCATTTGGAACGTGCAGCTAGCGTCCTTCCGTCAGCTACTGGGAGAGTGACCATGCAACAGGCAATGTGTCGGGAACGTTGCCACAAATTATTTATAAAGTCTGTAGTTTGTTTATGGGGATGGTCACTTGTCCTTTATTTTAACTGCTAACTTTGTTAGTGTTCATTAACATCAATACTAGCTCAAATGTTATCGAATGGAACGCTGGCTGAGTTGTTGGTGAGGCACAAAAATTGTGTATTTGTTTATTTACTTCTTTATTTGACTTTATCTTTATTAGCCAAACTGCTTTTTATTGATATCAAGAAGTAAACACCCTGTTTTTTACAATACTTGTTTTTAACCATTCATGAGATATAGCATTTTCTTAATGTTACATGGTGTATAATTAATACCTACATGAAACATTTCTGGGCTTCACGGTGGCAGAGGGGTTAGTGCGTCTGCCTCACAATACGAAGTTCCTACAGTCCTGGGTTCAAATCCAGGCTCGGGATCTTTCTGTGTGGAGTTTGCATGTTCTCCCCGTGAATGCGTGGGTTCCCTCCGGGTACTCCGGCTTCCTCCCACTTCCAAAGACATGCACCTGGGGATAGGTTGATTGGCAACACTAAATTGGCCCTAGTGTGTGAATGTGAGTGTGAATGTTGTCTGTATATCTGTGTTGGCCCTGCGATGAGGTGGCGACTTGTCCAGGGTGTACCCTGCCTTCCGCCCGATTGTAGCTGAGATAGGCGCCAGCGCCCCCCGCGACCCCGAAAGGGAATAAGCGGTAGAAAATGGATGGATGGATGGATGAAACATTTCTGCTCAAACGTTCAATGGACTGGTCCAGATACAGCATGTAGATGTACACCCATTAGTACATGTACATGTACATGTATGTGCATAACTTAAGAACTACCTCTCTATGAAAATGTGAAAATAGAGATAAAGGAAGGCATCGTGTAATAAAAAAACCTAACACGCTGATACTATTAATGAACAAAAACACAAATATTTTTCTTTACATCTATAGATAACTTTTAGATAGAAAGATAGATAGATAGATAGTACTTTATTGATTCCTTCAGGAGAGTTCCCTCAGGAAAAAAAAAGATATAGAGCAATTTTATTAAATATTACAAATGACGTGATGGCGTCGCGTTCACACCCCTAACATAATGAATAATCATTATTAATAATCATGATTTCAATATTGATAAAAAAATCTTCTTAATTATTATTTTGCCCATAATTGTGCAGTCCTATATGTAAGACTAAACCTCATAAATGAGCACTGTTTTTATTTATATAGACAAAAAGTGTCAAAAAAAGGGTGCCACCTTGTGAAATTTTCACATTTATTTTCATTTATTTATAGTATTAGAGATGTCCGATAATATCGGACTACCGATATTATTATCAGATATTAATATCGGACTACCGATATTATCGGCTGATAAATGCTTTAAAATGTATCATCGGAAATTAGCGGTATCGGTTTCAAAAAGTAAATTCATGACTTTTTAAACTGCTGCTGTACGGAGTGGTACACGGACGTAGGGAGAAGTACAGAGTGCCAATAAACCCTAACGGCACTGCCCAGTCACATAAGATCTGCGGCTTTTCGCACACAAAAGTGAATGCAATGCATACTTGGTCAACAGCCATACAGGTCACACTGAGAGTGGCCGTATAAACAACTTTAACATTGTTACAAATATGTGCCACACCCAAAAAAGTATGACAAACACATTTTTGGAGAACATCCGTACCGTAACACAACATAAACATAACAGAACAAATACCCAGAATCCCTTGCAGCACTAACTCTTCCGGGACGCTACAATATACACCCCCTACTACGGCGTGGCGCAGTGGGAGAGTGGCCGTGCACAACCCGAGGGTCCCTGGTTCAAATCCCACCTAGTACCAACCTCGTCACGTCCGTTGTGTCCTGAGCAAGACACTTCACCCTTGCTCCTGATGGCAGCTCCCTCCATCAGTGTGTGAATGTGTGTGTGAATGGGTAAATGTGGAAGTAGTGTCAAAGCGCTTTGAGTACCTTGAAGGTAGAAAAGCGCTATACAAGTACAACCCATTTATTTATTTATTTACACACACACACACACACAGTGGGGCAAAAAAGTATTTAGTCAGCCACCGATTGTGCAAGTTCTCCCACTTAAAATGATGACAGAGGTCTATAGTTTTCATCATAGGTACACTTTAACTGTGAGAGATATAATGTGGAAAAAACATCCAGGAATTCACATTGTAGGAATTTCAAAGAATTTATTCCTAAATTATGGTGGAAAATAACTATTTGGTCAACCATTCAAAGCTCTCATTGATGGAAGGAGGTTTTGGCTCAAAATCTCACGATACATGACCCCATTCATTCTTTCCTTAACACTGATCAGTCGTCCTGTCCCCTTAGCAGAAAAACAGCCCCAAAACATGATGTTTCCACCCCCGTACTGCACAGTAGGTGTGGTGTTCTTGGGATGCAACTCAGTATTCTTCTTCCTCCAAACACGACGAGTTGAGTTTATACCAAAAAGTTCTATTTTGGTTTCATTGACATGACATTCTCCCAATCCTCTGCTGTATCATCCATGTATCTATTTTGGTGTGTATATATATATATATATATATACAGCCCAGCCCCCGGCCAAAATATTTTAACCCTGGGTAAAAAAGTTTGGGGACCCCTGATTTAATGGATTAGCTATTATGGTTAATCTCCACATGCTACGACTATGACATGTTAAGATTTACAGTTTGACACTTACTGTATGCGAGTTTATTTGCTGCCGTAGTTTGTATTAATATGCAATGTAATATATTCAAAACTGTCCCCCAGCTATTTAAATGCCCTCTTTATTTCCATTCAGAAACCGTGTGACACCCAAGTCCGGCCCATATGCTGACCTTTCCTCCACCTACATTGAAGAGCATGAGGGTGTGGCTAAAAACACACAGGCCGACACTACTGGGTCTGCAAGCGGACGAGTGGCGGTCGGAGTCGGGGAGAGAAACAGGAACTCCATCAACCAAGAACGCCAGCAGCAAGCAAATGCCCGACTGCCAAGCCCAGAAGGTAGCAGCACCAGTGGAGCTGGCTTGGGCCTGAGAGGGAGCCCCTCTGCCTCTACCACAACCACCACGATTATTTCTGAGTCTGAAGGGACATCAGGGGGAGCCACAGTCCCTGTCTGCCTTCACCTAACCCAGGAAGATTTGGAGACCACCAAGCTTGACCCTAAAGAGGTGGACAAGAACCTGAAGGAGAGCTCCGACGAGAACTTGATGGAGCACTCACAAAAGCAGTTCTGCTCACCAGACCCGCTGAGCCCAGGCAGTTCTAGCTTGCTGTATCCCCTTATCAAGATGGCCAATGAGGCATCAGGCATGTCAGACCCTGCTGCTTCTATGCCTGCCACCATCTTCCCTCTACCAAAGCAGCAGAATCTGCCCAAAAGACCATCCAGTTTGTCCCTTCGCAACAAGCCCACTAAGAAGGAGTCATCATCCTCTTCACTGAGATTTAAGTTTGGACGGTCTGGAAAATCCAACCTACGGCAGGTGGAGGGATCAAAAATAAACAGTGGAGGAGTACCAGTTCCAAACATGGCGGCTGAGGCTCATCAGGGCACAACCATAAACAACATACCTGCTTTGCAAGACGTGCATGCCAACGGAAGCATAAATGGCACCATTAACGGTCAGATCAGCAGCACCATCCCTTCTGTGGCCACAGGTGGCGATACAGGTTTTGGAGGATCCAATCTAATTCCGAATGGAACTGGAGTGTTACGGTCCGAAGACAGTCGCCTCAGCTTTGGTATCATCACAGCCAGCCCAGACGAACACGAGCCACTTCTAAGCCGGGAGCAGCCAGATCCCAGCGAGGTGTCTTCGAGCATGGCCGTGCTGCGCTCAGCCCGACCGAACACTAACAACAACAACAACAGCAACACAGACTGCGG
Organism: Nerophis ophidion; assembly: GCF_033978795.1. Lineage (NCBI taxonomy): Eukaryota > Metazoa > Chordata > Actinopteri > Syngnathiformes > Syngnathidae > Nerophis > Nerophis ophidion. Next base: position 69,746,473 of record NC_084616.1, on the reverse strand, counting down.
CGACGGCGAGAGTGGCGGAGAGAGCGAAGGGGGAGACGAGGACACAAGTGCCCAGGCCGAAAGTGGGGATGTCTGCGGGCCCACGGGAGAAAGCATGGGGCCCCGTCCCGGAGCCACAGACTTCCCGGTCACCATGAGAGAGGACTCCATGCTCAGGCAGCCCAGAGCTCGCAGACCTGAAAGACCCAACTCCTTGGACCTGTCCTTCACCACGCAGGACTTAGCCTCATTTGGTGAGAAACCAGAATCCATGTTTGGTATCCATCACAATGACCTCTTCTAATTTAAATTTTTTTACATTTAATGTAACACAATTAAGGGTAGCAGAACACGTCATCATGATATCATTTTCAGATTCCAGAAAAAAAATTAAATAAAGAACAGACAGATTGAGTTGGTAATTATAAAATCATAATGGAACACCTCATATTCTGTTATTTTAGGGCAGGGGTAGGGAACCTATGGCTCTAGAGCCAGATGTGGCTCTTTTGATGACTGCACCTGGCTCTCAGATAAATCTCTGCTGACATTGCTTAACACGATAAGTAATGAATAATTCCTCTGGTAATCACAGTGTCAGAAATAACGTTCAAAACATAAAACATTCTCATGCATTTTAATGCATTCATCCGGTTTCTACCGCACGTGTTCAAGAAGTCGCATTAATGGTCAGAAGTATTTTATTTATTGTTGGTTAGCTTCAGAATAACAATGTTATTATTAAGAATAAGATACTTATTATACTCTAAAAATGTTGGTCTTACTTAAAAATGCACGCATTTAGTTGTATTCAGTCTTAAAAAAAATATTATACGGCTCTCAGGGAAATACTTTTTAAAATATTTGGCTTGTATGGCTCTCTCAGCCAAAAAGGTTCCCGACCGCTGTTTTAGGGGGTCTTGCCATCCCGCTAAATAGGTGCCATTTGCTTGTTAAAACTCTCAAAATAAACATACATTTCTGTCTTTTTGCAAGTCAGAATCGGATAATACACACATAATAATAATGGATTATATTTATATAGCGCGTTTCTAGACACTGATATGATATCGCTATACAGAATGATAACTGAGAACCCATCATTCATTCACTTCACATCCACATATGGTGGTGGTAAGCTACATTTGTAGCTACAGCTAAGGGAAATGTGGCTGCCAAATTGCCTTTACGGCCTCCACCACCAAACACTCATTTACATTCATACACAGTGTAAGTGGCACTGGGAGCAAAGTGGGTGATGTGTCTAGCCCAAGGACACACTCAGGTGATAGAAGCTGGATTTGAATCAGGGGCCCTCGGGTTGCTGGATTGCTGCTATTATATGAGCAAATCGCTTTAATTCATGTACAATCTTACTAAGCTGAAGATGACTCACTTGAGTAAAAGTCTGTTTGTAGCCTATAATATAGTAGAATGGTGTCCATAAGCTCATTGTGATTCAACCAAAACAATTGTATAAACAAATGACTTTAAAAATATATATATAAATATTTTAATAACAGGATTGTGCTGAGATTTGATCTTTTATCTGTAGCTTCTTATCAAAACAGTCTGTTGGTTAAGGCAGTGGTTCTCAAATGGGGCGTCGCGTACCCCTGGGGGTACTTGAAGGTATGCCAAGGGGTACGTGAGATTTTTAAAAAATGTTCTAAAAATAGCAACAATTCAAAAATCCTTTATAAATATATTTATTGAATAATACTTCAACAAAATATGAATGTAAGTTCATAAACTGTGAAAAGAAATGCAACATTGCAATATTCAGTGTTGACAGCTAGATTTTTTGAAGGAAGGTGGTGTGTACATGATGCAAGGCAAGAGCGCTAACACCACACCACCTTAGCTCACCTTTTAGAGCAGTGGTTCTCAAATGGGGGTACACGTACTCCTGGGGGTACTTGAAGGTATGCCAAGGGGTACGGGAGATTTTTTTAAAATATTCTTAAAATAGCAACAATTCAAAAATCCTTTATAAATATATTTATTGAAAAATAGCAAGAATTTAAAAATAATTTATAAATATTTTTATTGAATAATACTCCAACAATGTAAGTTCATAAAGTGTGAAAAGAAATGCAACAATGCAATATTAATTTTTGTGGACATGTTCCATAAATATTGATGTTAAAGATTTCTTTTTTTGTGGAGAACCGTTTAGAATTAAGGTCATGAATCCAGATGGATCTCTATTACAATCCCCAAAGAGGGCACTTTAAGTTGATGGTTAGTTCTATGTGTAGAAATCGTTATTTATAATTGAATCACTTGTTTATTTTTCAACAAGTTTTTAGTTATTTTTATATCTTTTTTTCCAAATTGTTCAAGAAAGACCACTACAAATGAGCAATATTTTGCACTGTTATACAATTTAATAAATCATAAACTGATGACATAGTGCTGTATTTTACTTCTTTATCTCTTTTTTTCAACCAAAAATGCTTTGCTCTGATTAGGGGGTACTTGAATTTAAAAAAAAATTCAAAGGGGGTCAAAGGGGGTACATCACTGAAAAAAGATTGAGAACCACTGGGTTAAGGTTTGATGATAACCAACACAAACAAATGTTTTCATGACTATTTACTGTGGGTTAAAAAGTGTCTGATCCCCTGCTGATTTTTTAAGTTCGCCTTCTTAGAAAGATATGAACAGTATTTTAAAATGTTAGTTTTTACATTCATTCATTTTGTATACCGCTTAACCATAATTAGGGATGAAGCATTTCCCAGCTGGTCACCAGCCAATCGCAGGGACATTTAGACAAACAACGGCTCACGCTCACTCACATTCATGCCTACGGACAATTTTGAGTCTCCTTACAAATATATTTATACCCTTTGTTTAAAAGAGTCATAATAGGATTTTTTTTTCCCATTTTTACAACACTTCATTTTGGTCAACATAACATGTAATGATGATTCTATGGTCAAAATGTTGCTTATTTTTTGCTGTAATGGCCTATCTTTGGGCCACTTTTGGGCTGCTTCTAAAAACGGTTCGTTTAGAAGCAAAGTTGTTAGATGCAAATGAAACCCTCCTTACAACGCCCCCACGCTAACTACTCTTGTTACGTTGGCTACTAAGTAAAACATGCTCCAAGCTAACTGGTCCACTGCCAAACACAGATCAGATCAAACAAACCCTGATCCAATTAAAAATATTTTTAGGGAATTCCTTCTTTAATATACTGGAAGATAGTGATGCAATTGTCCCACAGTAGAAGGCTAAGCTAGCTACAAAACTCCAGCTCACTTTGCTAATGTATCATGCACACATTTCTAACCTACTGTAATTACTTACCATTTCATTGTCTCCTCCATTGCCATTTATAGTAGTTTTTTCTCAAAATCCATTTTTTTGTGAAAGGTTGTGGGTGAAGCAGAACTCCTGTTTGCACACACTCGAAGCGACTTCTTCACAGTGGAATGCAAATTGCCATAAACTATAAAAGTAAAGCAGTTTTTACTTCCGATGAGGCTAAAACCTACTCAGTGGCCTAGTGGTTAGAGCAATGGTTCCCAAAGTGGGCGGTACCGCCCCCCTGGGGGCGGTGGAAAGATCTGGGGGGGCGGTGAGGAAGAGGGGGGCGGTAGGGGGGCGGCAGTCCGAAGTCGAAGTCAGAAGTTCGAACGTTTGTTTGACGATTTGTACACAACACGTGCAGCAGGACGAGTCAGTGGACGACGCATCAGGGTCCGGTTACCACACGCCAACATCATATTTAGTAGAACGGGGCTTCAGTGCAGTCGCCTTGCTTCTTTCCAAGCAAAGAAACCGACTGAAAATTACTGACCGCGGGGATCTACGACTTCTTCTTAGTGAGTTCCAGCCTGATGTTGAGAAGCTTATGTCCCTGCACCAAGCACATCCATCCCATTAATATTAAGTGTGAGACAATGAAGGTTACTGGTGGAATGTTTATTTACCATTCTATGTTGCTGAGACAGTTAAAACTGCTAAAAAATAAATTGGTTTACTAAATTGGGTTTTATTTGTGAAATACACATTTGTGTTTAAACTTTCTCTTTTCAAATTGCAGCATACCAAATATCAAGAAAGAGGTGTTTGTTTCCACATGTGTCTGGGGGGGGGTGCTAGGAATTCACTGGGGAGCCAAGGGGGCGCCAGCCTGCAAAAGTTTGGGAACCATTGGGTTAGAGTGTCCGCCCTGAGATCGGTAGGTCGTGAGTTCAAATCCTGTCCGAGTCATACCAAAGACTATAAAAATGGGACCCATTACCTCCCTGCTTGGCACTCAGCATTAAGGGTTGGAATTGGGGGTTAAATCACCATAAATGATTCCCGGGCGCGGCACCGCTGGTGCCCACTGCTCCCCTCACCTCCTAGGGGGTGGTCAAGGGTGATGGGTCAAATGCAGAGGATAATTTTGCCACATCTAGTATGTGTGTGACAATCATTGGTACTTTAACTTTTAGGTTTGTGCCGTGACCTGTGCTAGTTTGGGGGCGGCACGGCGTAGTGGGTAGAGCGGCTGTGCCAGAAACCTGAGGGTTGCAGGTTCGCTTCCCATCTATTGACATCCAAATCGCTGCCGTTGTGTCCTTGGGCAGGACACTTGCCCAAGGATTGGTGGTGGTCGGAGGGGCCGTAGGCGCAAACTGGCAGCCATGCTTCCGTCAGTCTACCCCAGGGCAGCTGTGGCTACAAATGTAGCTTACCACCACCAGGTGTGAATGAATGATGGGTTTTCACTTCTCTGTGAGCGCTTTGAGTATCTAACAATAGAAAAGCGCGATATAAATCTAATCCATTATTATTATTATTATTATTATAGTTAGGCCAACGGAGCATTTTCCTTCATTGGGTTTCATCGTCAACATGATGTAGCACAGCCGGATTTACATAAATTAGAATAGGTTGACTCACAGGTAATTTACTGTATATGGATAATTTGCTGACTTAAACAAAATTTCCCACTTGAATAAAATTCCAAACGGACCGTTTAAAGGAAGTAGCAAGGAAGGCAAGATTGTTTTTTTAAGTACCGTATTTCCCCTGAATTGCCGCCGGGGCGCTATTTCATTTAAAACCTCTTCTCACTCCTGCGCTTACCAAAGGCATACGGCAAAAGTAAGCATGCGCTAATTATTTTAAAACCTCTTCTCACTCCGCCACTTACCAAAGGTATGCAGTAAAAATTTGAGTGTGATGTAAGCTTTGACTTTAAATCTTACTGAATAGCTCTTAATTTTCTTCCCTTTATGCGATTTCAAATTACCGGTATTGAAATCAGCCTCCTCCATTTTGAAAATGATGACAGGAGAAGTGGCTTCACGGTGGCAGAGGGGTTAGTGCGTCTGCCTCACAATACGAAGTTCCTGCAGTCCTGGGTTCAAATCCAGGCTCGGGATCTTTCTGTGTGGAGTTTGCATGTTCTCCCCGTGAATGCGTGGGTTCCCTCCGGGTACTCCGGCTTCCTCCCACTTCCAAAGACATGCACCTGGGGATAGGTTGATTGGCAACACTAAATTGGCCCTAGTGTGTGAATTTGAGCGTGAATGTTGTCTGTCTATCTGTGTTGGCCTTGCGATTAGGTGGTGACTTGTCCAGGGTGTACCCCACCTTCCGCCCGATTGTAGCTGAGCTAGGCGCCAGCGCCCCCCGCGACCCCGAAAGCGAATAAGCGGTAGAAAATGGATGGATGGATGGAAATTGGCCCTAGTGTGTGAATGTGAGTGTGAATGTTGTCTGTCTATCTGTGTTGGCCCTGCGATGAGGTGGCGACTTGTCCAGGGTGTACCCCGCCTTCCGCCCGATTGTAGCTGAGATAGGCGCCAGCGCCCCCCGCGACCCCGAAAGGGAATAAGCGGTAGAAAATGGATGGATGGAGGGAAATTGGCCCTAGTGTGTGAATGTGAGTGTGAATGTTGTCTGTCTATCTGTGTTGGCCCTGCGATGAGGTGCCGACTTGTCCAGGGTGTACCCCACCTTCCGCCCGATTGTAGCTGAGATAGGCGCCAGCGCCCCCCGCGACCCCGAAAGGGAATAAGCGGTAGAAAATGGATGGATGGAGGGAAATTGGCCCTAGTGTGTGAATGTGAGTGTGAATGTTGTCTGTCTATCTGTGTTGGCCCTGCGATGAGGTGCCGACTTGTCCAGGGTGTACCCCGCCTTCCGCCCGATTGTAGCTGAGATAGGCGCCAGCGCCCCCCGCAATATAAGCGGTAGAAAATGGATGGATGGATGGACAGGGGAAGTGTCACTCGTGACTTCACGAGTTTGACCCGGCAGTAATTCATGGCAGGCAATTCAAGGAAATACGGTAACTCTGCAATGGTTTGATTTCAAACGTTAGGGACTTGTGCAAATCCCAAATACAGCAAAAATTAGTAGGTAAGAAATGTTAGTTTAGCAATTGCAGGACCACCTTAATGTTTTCACTGGTATTACATGCGATCATGAAAATCTGTCCAAATGGCGATGCTAATGACTGTAAATTCCTGTTTGCAGGTGAGGTTTTGGGGCAGCCAGACAGCGCCTTAGATACAGGCGAAAAGATCAAGAAACGCGTCAAGACACCGTATTCACTGAAGAAATGGCGGCCGACGTCGTGGGTCATCTCGACAGACGCCAGGGGCCTTGAGGTCAACAACAACGGGTCTGGTCGTAGCCAAGGCCACTGCCACAATCGGCCCAAGTCCACTTCAGCCATCTATTTCCGTGGCGGAGATTTTGTCGGCGAGCGTGGCGACACACACGTGTGAGCATACCACCCTTTGATGAAGACTGAACAAACCAACTGAGCATTTTTTTCGGGGTGGGAGGGGAAGGGGGGGGGGGGGTCTGCTCACCTCTAAATCAGCAAGAGGAAGCTACGGGGAGTCGCGTGCCCTAAGAATCGAATCTGGTCGTGCAGCAGTTAAGGTCTCGCTGCTGTGTCTTTTTGACGACACCATTGCTTTAAACTGAATCCAAGCTATGCAGCATTCTCTCCACCCGCATCCTGCATCGTATCATCGTCGTGTGCGTCCGCTCTTCACAAGCAGCCAAGTCCTTTAGTTCCGCGTGCACTTTGAGCCGACCAAATCGCCGTTTGGTCCCGCTCTGTCCCATCATGACTGCACGGCCGCATGGTCTCCTGACATGGCGGCAAAATACAATCAAAGCGCTCATTTTTTTTGTTTTGTTTGGACTCGTGCAAAGCCCTGTTGAGAAGAAGAAACGGTCTTAAAAGACAAAACTGTTCATTTGTATTTCTTTGTTATTGTACGCAACATATTTTGTCCTTCACTATTCATCAGGGATGGGAATTTTCCGCGGAATTCCGCCGATTTTGGCGCCGCCAAGGTCATTTATGTAATATAATGCCAATGTGTGAAGGCACCAGATTGGCTAGCTCTACTATCAGCTGACGACATCAACCAATGACATTGCCCGTTATAGTCGTCTGCACGCGTCGTTTGCCGACTATATCTAGTCCCTGATCCTCAATTATTCTGAGCGTTTCTGAACTCGTATTCTGTTTATATTGGTTGTGCTTATCGGCGATTAATCTGGAAAGAAAACACAGTAGCTCTCAATTAACACGTTTCTTTATTGACAAAACAGTTTCAGACATGCTTCATCATTGAAAGATATCGATAAGGGCGTGAGAAACAAGTGGAACTGGGCATGGCTCGATATATCCATCATACTGAAGGTGAAGATTAACAACAATATCGTAGAAGTAGACGAGCTGATTAGCGATTTCATTGCAAAGTGCGATGAACCGGGACGTGCTCAGTGCTTATATTGCAAGGACGTTGTGAAATATGGATCTCGGGGAAAGGTGGCACTCTTTGACCACGAGAAATTAGCAAGGCTTCTAAGTAAAGTGAGTTTACGGAGAAGTAATTTTTCACTGGGATCTGCCTTTAAGCCCAAGTCAAACATCGTCACAAATGCAGCCTCAAATCAAGTATCGAAGCCTCCCACCTCCGACTCGGCTCCTCTCACACCAATCTACGACAGACGAGTCCATTCAGAGATACAATACACCAGGGGTAGGGAACCTATGGCTCTAGAGCCAGATGTGGCTCTTTTGATGACTGCATCTGGCTCTCGGATAAATCTGAGCTGACATTCCTTAACACGATAAGTAAAGAATAATTCCACTTGTAATCACAGTGTTAAAAATACCGTTCAAAATATAAAACATTATCATGCTTTTTTATGTTCAAGAAGTTGCGTCAATGGTAAGTAGTAATTTATTTATTATTGGTTAGTGTGGGGCTTGCCCTCCTGAGGGTTCTTCAGACCATCAGGCACCGACATTAGAGCCCTTTTCGGGGTTATATTATTGTTTTATTTTTCAATAAGTCTCTCAGTTGCTTTCCAGCAATTGTATTTTTCTCTCTCGCTCGCGCTCTGGCTCCAGCCTCCACCCCGTCTCTCCTCCTGGCTGCTGCTTATAACAGAGCGACAGGTGATTAGATAACAAGGCCCAGGTGGGCCATCTACGCACCTGTCGCTGATTTCGAGGCCGGTCCTGGGACACCCAAGTTTGCTGCAGGCCCACAGGCCACGCCCCCACCACAGTTAGCTTCAGAATAACAATGTTATTACAAAGAATAAGAGACCTATTATACTCTAGAAATGTTGGTCTTACTTAAAAATGCACACGTTTAGTTGTGTTCAGTGTTATAAAAATATTATATGGCTCTTACGGAAATACATTTTTAAATATTTGGCTTTCATGGCTCTCTCAGCCAAAAAGGTTCCCGACCCCTGCAATACACGATCTTATGTATTTCAAAATTTGTGTATTTTGAATTCTGGTTAATCCATTTGTTGGCCTATTTTTGTCTATAATCCAAAAGTGTGCAAGAATTTGATATATGTGTAAACTTGTATACATAAATTTCATAACACGTTTTTATGAAAATATTTGCTAATAAATGTGAAATTTTGGTCAGGAGAATATTGTTAGATTTTGACTCAAAATAGCAGGAAATGCATCCTAAGCTAACATAGATTTCAAAATGTTTCTGGGGGGCCATGCCAGGCGAGTGCACTCGGGTGCGGCCGCTGTGCGGCGTTCCGCAAAGCGCTGTTTTAGGATTTAAAAAATTTCAGCTGATTTTGTAAATCTTCATTCCCATCCCTGATTCATGCTATCATTGTAATTGTGCAATGACATTTAGATTTTAGATGCTTTTGCTCTTTTAGCATCCTTGTTATTTTGGACATTGTTTTTAACCCATATTTTAAATATGTCAATCTTCTTTGCACTTATGATTAGTCACAATCGTCATGCTTCATGCTACTCTTGTGAACCCACCCCTAAGGAGAAACAAATGACAATCCTTCTCTTTTTCCTAAGGAGGGTATAAACAATCAAGCTCATCTGACAGGAAGCGTTTTCCTGGAACTTTATCACCCCTATTCCCCACAATCACACTATCAATGGCATCTTTTTTGTGTGCTCACAATCTTGTCCCAGTGCGACCTGACTTCTGTTTAACTTTCTGGATGTGACGGAAATTACAACCCAGAGACAACAAGACCTGTTGTGCTCTTTGGAAGTGTGCTGGAAATAAAAGAAAGACAACCAAATCCTTTCCGAAGCACGCTGAATATAATTTCTGTTCCTACTGGTTGGTTACATTGCTTGGTATTTGAATGGGTGATTCTGTGTTTTGTGCGTTTAAGTAAGTTGCTTTGCTGGAGTCCAGCGCTGTACACTCAATGCTTGTTTTCATCGTGTATCCTCTGTGCCACGTCAGGACCGATTAAAAAAAAAAAAAGAAAATACAAAAATTCATTTCTGTTTTTGTAATTTGTATGTAAGAAGAAAAAAAACATTTATTTGCATAACTTTTATGGGATTCTGTGTTGTAGTCAATGCACATTGATGGCCTTTGATTCCATTGCTTTACATTTGCTCAATACAGTTTCTGTAAAAAAAATAAAAATGTCAAGGTATTATTGCAGAAATAAATCTCAATAAATGTGTGAAATATTTAACCGTTTTTGTATGTCCACGTTATTATGTTCATAAGCGCTGTGCGCATTTATTTATGCGTGATAAAGGTCGTCATAAAATGATAATTTAGCCACATGAGGACGACATTTCTCCCAAAGACGTGTTTACTTGTCTGCTCTCTGCTCTCGCGCCCTAGCAACTGCAGCATCAGCACGAGGATAAGCGTCGGTGAGATACGTCAGCGTCAAGGCGTCTTTCGTTATAGCAGACCGGAAAACGGTCTGCCTTCCAAAGTAAAGCCATGCTACGTGTACTTATTACACTTCTCTGGCAAATACGCGAGTCAATTACACTTGAGCTAGAGCTCACACGAAATGTAGGTCTGGTATCATTAGTCAGAATCGCATTGCATTTTTTAAAACTTCGATCGCATTTGATAGCGTGCGTTATTTTGAAACCGCCGGAAGTTGCAAACATTTCATCTGCCTTCACAGTTGTAAAGCCAAGCTAGCCGAGCATCACCGCTCTCGTCTTTCTTTCCTTTCTGTCTGCCGGCCCACTGTTGCTTTTATATTACTTTGGACATAATTCACACTCCAACAGGTACAAAAGAACCCGGGCGCGTTTTTCTTTTTCCGAACATTCTCTCTCTTCGACCGTGAAGCGTTTTTTTTTTTTCGCTAGCCGCCTGTATCGCGACGGAAAAACAGCCATCCATCCATCCGGCGACGACCTCCCGTATCAGCCTTTTTATCATCGATATTTGTCGTCTTCCTTTTACATGTGCGTGTTTTTTTCATGCGTGTTCATGACGAAACAACCTTCTTCGGTTTTTATAGCATATTAGTAGGCGACGAGCATCAATCAGGCGGACGGGAAGCTCCCATGCTGCTTTGCGCACCCCGCGACGAGAACGCACCTTCGCAGGTAAGTGACGACAACATGTCCTCATTTTGCAGCGTCACATGTACTGTAATACATCTGTTCGGTAGGAAAACGTATTTTATTTGTTGTTGTTTCCATGTGACGTCACTCGCTGCGTGTTTCCATGGCCACGTTCTGTTAATGGAACATGCTGGCTAGTGATGGGTTGAGGAGGCTTCATGTATCCATCCATCTTCTTCCGCTTATCCGAGGTCGGGTCGCGGGGGCAACAACCTAAGCAGGGAAACCCAGACTTCCCTTTCCCCAGCCACTTCGTCTAGCTCTTCCCGGGGAATTCCGAGGCGTTCCCAGGCCAGCCGGGAGACATAGTCTTCCCAAAGTGACCTGGGTCTTCTCCGTGGCCTCCTACTAGTTGGACGTGCCCTAAACACCTCCCTAGGGAGGCGTTCGGGTGGCATCCTGACCAGATGCCCGAACCACCTCATCTGAATCCTCTCGATGTGAAGGAGCAGCGGCTCTACTTTGAGCTCCTCCCGGATGGCAGAGCTTCTCACCCTATCTCTAAGGGAGAGCCCCGCCACACGGCGGAGGAAACTCATTTCGATCGCTTGTACCCGTGATCTTATCCTTTCGGTCATGACCCAAAGCTCATGACCATAGGTGAGGATGGGAACGTAGATCGACCGGTAAATTGAGAGCTTTGCCGTCCGGCTCAGCTCCTTCTTCACCACAACGGTATCGCATGGGTGTCAAACTCTGGCCCGCGGGCCAAATTTGGCCTGCCGTGTAATTTCACTTGGCCCTTGAGGCAATATCAAATTAACATTAGAGGTGGCCCGCCGCTGTAACACCGCATTCACCGCTAATAGTCTTACTTGCCAACCCTCTCGATTTTCCCGGGAGACTCCCGAAGTTCAGTGCCCCTCCCGAATTTCATCCCGGACAAGATGAATGAATGAATGATGAATGGGTTGTACTTGTATAGCGCGTTTCTACCTTCAAGGTACTCAAAGCGCTTTGACACTACTTCCACATTTACCCATTCACACACTGATGGAGGGAGCTGCCATGCAGAAAATTGTGGTAATAAGTCGGCTCTTACCGGAGACATGAGCGGAGCTTGCGTCCTCCTGAGTATTTGGGGTGGGCTTTAAAGGCACTGCCTTTGGCGTTCTCTACAACCTGTCTCCACGTCCGCTTTTCCTCCATACAAACATCGTGCACATAATATACGCGGCTTATACACACACACACAAGTGAATGCAAGGCATATTTGGTCAACAGCCAGACAGGTCAAACTGAGGGTGGCCGTATAAATAACTTTAACACTGTTACAAATATGCGCCACACTGTGAACCCACACCAAACAAGAATGACACCATTTTGGGAGAACATCCGCACCGTAACACAACATAAACACAACAGAACAAATACCCAGAACGCCTTGCAGCACTAACTCTTCCTGGACGCTACAATATACACCCCCCGCTATCACCGAACCCCGTCCACCTCAACCCCACCGCCGAAAAGAGGCATACAATTTTTATTTAAATTTTATTTGATATGCCATTGATATTTTTTATTTTTTTATTTTTTTTTTAAACTCGATTTTGCATGTCACTATAAAGTTATATAAGCCTTGCTTGTTCAATATTCAATGCAAAACTTGTTTGGGTCCCTATTAAAAGGTTAATTTGTTCAACCTCGGCCCGCGGCTTTGTTCGGTTTTATATTTTGGCCCACTCTGTATTTGAGTTCGACAACCCTGATGTATTGTATCGACACATTGCAAAACTGTATTGATACTGTGTCAATACTGTGTCAATAAATACTGACATTTGCTGGACATTAAAAATCCCTAAAGGCAACCTATGGACCGACTCAACTGACACTGATTTTATGACCTTATGCCAGGGGTCACCAACCTTTTTGAAACCAAGAGCTACTTCTTGGGTACTGATTAATAAAAAGGGCTACCAGTTTGATACACACTGAAATAAATTGCCAGAAATAGCCAATTTGCTCAATTTACCTTTAGTAAATCTATATATATTTCTATATATTTCTGACTGTCATTCCGTCGTACATTTTTGTTTTCTTTTACGGAAGGTTTTTTGTAGAGAAGAAATGATGAAAAAACACTTAATTGATGTTTAAAAGAGGAGAAAACACAAAAAAAATTAAAATTTAATTTTGAAACATTTTATCTTCAAATTTGACTCTTTTTAATTCAAAATTCACCCGAAAAAAATTAAGAGAAATACTATCTAATTCAAATCTTTTTGAAAACATTTTTAAAAAGAATTTATGGAATATCATTAGTAATTTTTCCTGATTAAGATTAATTTTAGAATTTTGATGACATGTTTTAAATAGGTTAAAATCCAATCTGCATTTTGTTAGAATATATGACAAATTGGACCAAGCTATATTTCTAACAAAGACAAATCATTATTTCTTCTAGATTTTGCAGAACAAAAATTTTAAAAGAAATTTAGAAGACTTTGAAGTAAGATTTAAATTTGATTCTACAGATTTTCTAGATTTTCCAGAATATTTTTTTATTTTATTTTAATCATAATAAGTTTGAAGAAATATTTCACAAGTATTCTTTGTCAAAAAAACAGAAGCTAAAATGAAGAATTAAATTAAAATGTTTTTTTTATTCTTTAGAATAAAAAATTAATAAATTACTTGAACATTGATTTAAATTGTCAGGAAAGAAGAGGAAGGAATTTAAAAGGTAAAAAGGTATATGTGTTTAAAAATCCTAAAATAATTTTTACGGTTGTATTTTTTCTCAAAAATTGTCTTTCTGAAAGTTATAAGAAGCAAAGTAAAAAAATAAATGAATTTATTTAAACAAGTGAAGAACAAGTCTTTAAAATATTTATTTGGATTTTCAAATTCTATTTGAGTTTTGTCTCTTAGAATTAAAAATGTTGACCAAAGCGAGATCAGCTTGCTACTAAATAAATACATTTTAAAAAAATAGAGGCAGCTCACTGGTAAGTGCTGCTATTTGAGCTATTTTTAGAACAGGCCAGCGGTCGACTCATCTGGTCCTTACGGCCTACCTGGTGGCCGCGGGCCCCGCGTTGGTGACCCCTGACCTAGTATATACAATAATATAAACCAAATCATTGTATTTCATTTAGGATTATTTCATGTCTTCATTTAAATAACAATATATTTTTATCTTTTTTGGATACAGTCACAGAATAATGTGAACATGATTAATTTAATGAAACTTTTATTAGTAGATTACACAGTACAGTACATATTCCGTACAATTGACCACTAAATGGTAACACCCGAATAAGTTTTTCAACGTGCTTAAATCGGGGTCCACCTTAATCAATTAATTAATGGTAAAAAGGTAATGGGTTCGAGCTGGATTTCAACAACTGCCCTAAGGAACTCAGCATGGACAACTACAGTCCTCTACCCTACCAACTGGTGGGACAATGCTAGAAACTTTGAGAGAACAGGATGAAACGACAAGGAAATAAACACATATACCTTTTTTTCCGATATACGATCAAAATATTCCCACACGGTGGAAATGATCTCCGACGACGATAAATTACAAATGACCAACGACAGAAGTGCGGTGATTCTGTTGGCAGCAGCATCTCGTTGACAGATGCGCTTCCTTATAAACACAGTTTGGTGCGACACAGTTCGCATATCGGTCATGCAACTTTCTAAGAGCGGTACGTGCACCGACACAGGGTTTCGCTCTACGAGCTCGACGCATGCGCCGATGCATCGGTGTTGCCGGTCCCATCACTAATGCTGGCTTCGCTTTCACGTAACTTAAAGGCCTACTGAAATGAGATCTTCTTATTTAAACGGGGATAGCAGGTCCATTCTATGTGTCATACTTGATCATTTCGCGATATTGCCATATTTTTGCTGAAAGGATTTAGTAGAGAACATCGACGATAAAGTTTGCAACTTTTGGTCGCTAATAAAAAAGCTTTGCCTGTACCGGAAGTAGCAGACAATGTGCGCGTGACGTCACAGGTTGTGGAGCTCCTCACATCCTCACATTGTTTACAATCATGGCCACCAGCAGCGAGAGCAATTAGGACCGAGAAAGCGACCATTTCCCCATTAATTTGAGTGAGTATGAAAGATTCGTGGATGAGGATAGTGAGAGTGAAAGACTAGGGGGAAAAAAAGACAGGGCAGTGGGAGCGATTCAGATATTAGACAAATTTACTAGGATAATTCTGGAAAATCCCTTATCTGCTTATTGTGTTACTAGTGTTTTAGTGAAATTATATAGTCGTACCTGAAAGTCGGAGGGGTGTGGTGACCGCCAGTGTCTCTGAGGGAAGCCACGTTTCTCGGCGAGGCGAAGGCAGCCGGTCGGGCCGGGCTGAGCTTTTTTTCCCCTCCTCCACGGTGGAAGCATCCCACGTTCGGGGGCGGGCGTTGGGAGGAGGCAAGAGTCGACGCCTCTTTGACAGGTGCACGAGGAACGACGCAAGCTCCGCTCATGTCTACGGTAAGAGCCGACTTATTACCACAATTTTCTCACCGAAACATGCCGGTTAACATGTGGTAGAGAACCATGTTCGCTTGACCGCTCTGTTCCATTGTAAAGCTTCACCTTCAGGAATGTAAACAAAGAAACACCGGCTGTGTTTGTGTTGCTAAAGGCAGCTGCAATACACCGCTTCCCACCTACATCTTTCTTCTTTTTAGTCTCCATTATTAATTGAACAAATTACAAAAGATGCAGCAACACAGATGTCCAGAATACTGTGTAATTATGCGATTAAAGCAGACAAGTTTTATAGCTGGGATCGGGCTGGAACAAAATGTCCGCTACAATCCGTGACGTCACGCGCACGCGTCATCATACCGCGACGTTTTTCATAGGATACTTCGCGCAAAATTTAAAATTGCAATTTAGTAAACTACAAAGGCTGTATTGGCATGTGTTGCAATGTTAATATTTCATCATTGATGTATAAACTATCAGACTGCGTGGTCGGTAGTAGTGGGTTTCAGTAGACCTTTAGGTTCAGCCTCAAGTGCATTGGTATACGGTGACTGGCAGGTGCACATGCGCAGTAGTGTCCAAATGCCAAAACAAACGCATGTAATGGGAAAATTCACATAAACGCCCAAAAAAAAAAAAAGCTGCAAATCCCCAAAACAATTGCCTCCCTGCTTGGGACTCGGCATCAAGAGTTGGAATTGGGGGGTTAAATCACCATAAATGATTCCCGGGCGCGGCACTGCTGCTGCCCACTGCTCCCCTCACTTCCCAGGGTGTGATCAAGGGGATGGGTCAAATGCAGAGGACAAATTTCACCACACCTAGTGTGTGTGTGACAATCATTGGTACTTTAACTTTAACAGCTGCATGGGAGAAATGCTGCAAGTTAATGGAACAAAATGGAAGTTCGCCAGGCTACCAGGCTAAAAAAGATGGCTATCTTAGGGGGCTTCACGGTGGCAGAAGGGTTAGTGCGTCTGCCTCACAATACAACGGTCCTGAGTAGTAGTTTCTGTGTGGAGTTTGCATGTTCTCCCCGTGAATGCGTGGGTTCCCTCCGGGTACTCCGGCTTCCTCCCACTTCCAAAGACATGCACCTGGGGATAGGTTGATTGGCAACACTAAATTGGCCCTAGTGTGTGAATGTGAGTGTGAATGTTGTCTGTCTATCTGTGTTGGCCCTGTGATGAGGTGGCGACTTGTCCAGGGTGTACACCACCTTCCGCCCGATTGTAGCTGAGATAGGCACCAGCAACCCCAAAGGGAATAAGCGGTAGAAAATGGATGGGTGGGCTATCTTAGGTTTGGCACCTCTGGCAACCTGGCTAACTTTTGTTTTGTTCCATGAGCTTGGAAAATTTCTCTCATGCGGCAGGTTGTTCGTGATTTTGGCATTTGGAGCATTTTTATTTCGCATTTGTTTTGGATCCTGCAGCATTTTTACGATTGCAAGATTTACCCCCGGCAGCTCGGGGGAAGAGAGGTTAGTGCGTCTGCCTCACAATACGAAGTTCCTGCAGTCCTGGGTTCAAATCCAGGCTCGGGATCTTTCTGTGTGGAGTTTGCATGTTCTCCCCGTGTCTGCGTGGGTACTCCAGCTTCCTCCCACCTCCAAATACATGCACCTGGGGATAGGTTGATTGGCAACACTACATTGGCCCTAGTGTGTGAATGTGAGTGTGAATGTTGTCTATCTGTGTTGGCCCTGCGATGAGGTGGCGATTTGTCCAGGGTGTACACCGCCTTCTGCCCGATTGTAGCTGAGATAGGCTCCAGCACCACCCGTGACCCTGAAGGGGATTACGCGGTAGACAATTGATGGAAGAATTTTCCCCTTTGCATTTGTTTTATGGTGTTTGTGTCGTGTTGTTGTTGTTTTTTTTGCCCCTGTCAGCCATCAAGTGACTTGCAGAACATACAATAAAGTGGAAGATTGGTACACACAAGTGCAGCATGTTTGTGTGGTTAAAATTCGGCCTGTTTTTCCCCCTAGCAACAGTGACATGTGCCGGGCAAAAAGACTGTGGCCAAATTCTTCTACTAGAAATCCTAATGCAAGAGGGATGCTGGCAGCCCAATTGTGTGTGCTGGTGCTGCCCCCTCCCCATTTTAGTGGGTGGCTTGGTCAATCCAGACAGCGGTAGTGCTGTCAGATGCAGAGGGTGCATCCATTTATTTTCACAAATATCCATGTTTGGTTGTGTTTTTTACATTATTTTGTTAAATTGTTTACAAAGTCTGGGAATTTGTTGTTGGGCAGAAGAGAAGGAAGGCATTGGTGGTAAAAAGCAAGAAGATTTGAATGAGAGCTAATATTTGTTTACTCTTGACTTTATTTTGCTCAATTAAAGGCCTACTGAAACCCACTACTACCCACCACGCAGTCTGATAGTTTATATATCAATGATGAAATATTAACATTGCAACACATGCCAATACGGCCTGTTTAGTTTACTAAATTGCAATTTTTAATTTCCCGGGAGTTTCTTCTTGAAAATGTCGCGTAATGATGATGTGTACGCGTGACGTCACGGGCTGTTAGGAAATATGAGCGCTGCACACACACACAGCTATAAGTCGTCTGCTTTAACCGCATAATTACACAGTATTTTGGAGATCTGTGTTGCTGAATCTTTTGCAATTTGTTCAATTAATATTGGAGGAGTCAAAGTAGAAAGATGGATTTGGGAAGCTTTAGCCTTTAGCCACACAAACGCACGGTGATTCCTTGTTTAAAATTCCCTGAGGTGAAACTTTACTATGGATCACAGCAAACATGGATCCCGACCAAAATTCAACCAGCAGGTTTTGGTGAGAAAATTGTGATTAAAAGTCGCTTCTTACCGGAGATCAGCTGAGCTTGCGCTGTCCATAAAGCTGCTGCCGATTTCCCTGAGACACTGCGCGTCAAGACACCCGTGGACACACACCTCCGACTATCAGGTACTGTCAAACTCACTAAAACACTAGCAACACAATAGAAAGATAAGGGATTTCCCAGAATTATCCTAGTAAATTTGTCTAAAAACATCTGAATCCGTCTCAATGTAATCGCGTTTTTTTTTTTCTAGTCCTTCGCTATCAATATCCTCAAACACAAATCTTTTATCCTCGCTCAAATGAATGGGGAAATTGTCGTTTTCTCGGTCTGAATAGCTCTTTTTGTTGGAGGCTCCCATTAAAAACAATGTGAGGATGTGAAGAGCCATGAACATATGACGTCATCGTCTGCGACTTCCAGTAAAGGCAGGGCTTTTCTGTTAGCGACCAAAAGTTGCAAACTTTATCGTGGATGTTCTCTACTACATCCTTTCAGCAAAAATATGGCAATATCGCAAAATGATCAAGTATGACACATAGACTGGACCTGCTATCCCCGTTTAAATAAGAAAATCTCATTTCAGTAGGCCTTTAAGGATATATAATAATGGAATCATTTTGTTGACATTGTTTAACCATCCATCCATATCTACCACTTATTCCCTTTGGGGTTGCGGGGGGCGCTGGTGCCTATCTCAGCTACAATCGGGTGGAAGGCGGTGTACACCCTGGACAAGTCGCCAACTCATCGCAGGGCCAACACAGATAGACAGACAACATTCACACTCACATTCACACACTAGGGCCAATTTAGTGTTGCCAATCAACCTATCCCCAGGTGCATGTCTTTGGAAGTGGGAGGAAGCCGGAGTACACGGAGGGAACCCACGCATTCACGGGGAGAACATGCAAACTCCACACAGAAAGATCCCGAGGCCGGGATTGAACCTTGACTACTCAGGAACTTTGTATTGTGAGGCAGACGCACTAACCCCTCTGCCACTGAGAAGCTGTAAAAATCAATCAATCAATCAATCAATCAATGTTTACTTATATAGCCCTAAATCACTAGTGTCTCAAAGGGCTGCACAAACCACTACGACATCCTTGGTAGGCCCACATAAGGGCAAGGAAAACTCACACCCAGTGGGACGTCGGTGACAATGATGACTATGAGAACCTTGGAGAGGACGAAAGCAATGGATGTCGAGCGGGTCTAACATGATACTGTGAAAGTTCAATCCATAATGGATCCAACACAGTCGCAAGAGTCCAGTCCAAAGCAGATCTAACACAGCAGCGAGAGTCCCGTTCACAGCGGAGCCAGCAGGAAACCATCCCAAGCGGAGGCGGATCAGCAGCGCAGAGATGTCCCCAGCCGATACACAGGCGAGCAGTACATGGCCACCGGATCGGACCGGACCCCCTCCACAAGGGAGAGTGGGACATAGGAGAAAAAGAAAAGAAACGGCAGATCAACTGGTCTAAAAAGGGAGTCTATTTAAAGGTTAGAGTATACAAATGAGTTTTAAGGTGAGACTTAAATGCTTCTACTGAGGTGGCATCTCGAACTTTTACCGGGAGGGCATTCCAGAGTACTGGAGCCCGAAATGAAATATGAAAATAAATTAGGATCTCAACAAATTAAAATTTCAATTGAAACAAAATTGAGCAATATGATAAATTCATTGATTTTTTTGTTGGTTTTGATAGTTTCATCTATATTATAGTGTGTATTAATGAATCCTACTGTGTTACTCTCAGTTTTATTTCAGTATTCATTAATTTGTCTTTAATCTCTTGACTTTATTTCATATCATCAATTTGATTTCTATTCATGAATATATATGTTATTTGAGTGATTCTTTATGCATATGTATATAATTTCAACACCTTTTTATTATCATCTTAGTTTTTTAGTTTTTGCTTAGATGTTTTTATTCGACTCACTTTTTGTTCTTTCAAAAGCGATCACAAAATCATTCAAGAATCAGTATCGGGTTGACTTGATTTCGGGTCGATACCCAATTTGCAGTATCCCCCATTACCCCCCAACCCTCCCCCACCTTAAACAGTGTTAATGGGTTGGGAGGATTATCATCAATCTGGTCGCCGACCCAGACTCCATAAGACGGCTGATCCTGTCTTGTTTACCGCGTTGACACGTGATGTGTTTACATTTCCAGGACAACCTTCCTCATCCTCGGCGGCCTTAAGTTCATCCTTCCTCCTGGTGGTGCTTCTCCGGCATCCTCCTTCATTCTCCTCTCCGCCCCCCGCCATTGTGTCCAGCTGTGGCCCTCACAGGGTGCGACCGCTGGTGCTCACCTGACAGGTCCTTGGCCTCAGGACGACTGGCAGCACCAGCAGCTTCTCTACATGAGGGACAAAGCCACGCAGGTTGTGGATAAATACTAAATACTAACTATAGCTTGAATACAAATATGTCATTCATTAATGATAATATTGTTTATGTGTACGCTAGACCCCCAGGGCCTGGGCAGATGAGAGGAGGCGGGGCTCTCACAAGCGCTCAGCCTCCTGCGGGAGCACTGACCAGCTCAAGGAGGTCACTTCACTCTTCCTGTTTTGATTGTGGTCCCACAACTATAAACAAGCACACTCTGAACACAAACTTTCTTTCAGATTGCCAAACTGCGTCAGCAACTCCAGCGCAGCAAGCGGAGCAGTCGCCATCGGAGGGACAAAGAACGCAAGTCGCCGTTCAATGGCGGCAGCCACGCCATCATGCAGTCGCAGGTGACCATGCGCATGTGTGTGCGTGTCTGTGTGTTACAGTAGGTCGTGTCCCTGATGCACTTTTGAGGTTTACACTGCTCGCAGTCTCAGTTATGGCCAGCAGGAGACAGCCTTGAGTTATTTTTATCAGACTTGTGTGTAAGCTGGGGTGGGCAACCTTTACCACTCAAAGAGCCATTTTCACCCGTTTCACAAAATAAAGAAAACAATGGGAGCCACAAAACTCTTTTGAAATTTAAAATGAAATAACACTGCATACAGAGTTTTTTTTTTTGCTTTGTGCTATGTATAAACTAGGGGTCTCAGACACGCGGCCCGCACCTTAATATGAAAATTTTACGTTATTGCGGCCCGCGAGATTTATATGAATGCCGCTTGACAGCATCACACTAGCCAACCCTCCTAATTTTTCCGGGAAACTGTCGAATTTCAGAGCATCTATTCTCGCAAATGTCTGCTGTTTTTCACCCTGACAACAATAATAAGGGCATGCTATGATGGCAGAACCTTTAACACCCCATACAACCTGTGTTAACAGCTTGCCAGCCCAGTCACATGTTAATTGTGGTTACTGCAGACACACGTAAGTGACTGCAAGGCATACTTGTTCAACAGCCATACAGGTCACACTGAGGGTGCCTGTTAAACAACTTTAACACTCTTACTGTGAACCCACACCAAACAAGAATGACAAACACATTTCTGGAGAACATCTGCACTGTAACACAACAGAACAAATACCCAGAATCCCATGCATCTCTAACTCTTCCGCGCTACATTATACACCCCCGCTACCACCAAACTGAAATCCGGACGACCTCCCGGAAAAATCTAGTGGGTCGGCAAGTATGCAGCCGAGCCACATCATAATGATCAAAGAGCCGCATGCGGCTCAGGAGCCGCGGGTTGCCGACCCCTGGTATAGCGGGAGAATGGAAAACTAAAGGAGAGGCGTCATGTTTGGTACTGAGGATGTGTGCAGCTGTGCCCAGAAGCATGCAATTATGTCGCTCTGACGTTAGTTTTCCTGACAAAATAAACCAAAATTATAAGTCTAAATATGGTTCCTGGCGAACCTTACTTCCCATATTTTTCTCCTTTCGAGGTTGCGGGAAACGTATGCCATTGCTTCCTGCATTCTTTTCGAGTAGCGCATCCCCATGCCGCAAAACAGGGCATGTTTATACGGCGAACACGCTTCATTTAAAATAATGTATAATGACAAAGTGCAGTGTCGTTTAGTTGCAGCTTCAAACTGGTACCTAACATGGCGCCTTGTAGTCATGAGAGTGACTTTTGACCAATCATTGAGAAGATCGCTTGAATCGGTTGATCCGTTGTCCATACACTCTCTATACACGACTCTGATTTTTATTGAAACTGTAATGTATTGTTATTTCTATTGTGAAAAGGAAATGAATACCTACATTTAAAAGAAAAAAACTATCTAATTACCAATTTTTCTTGCTTTTCCTGCTGTGTAAATATATATATATATATATATATACACACACACATACATATACAGTGGGGCAAAAAAGTATTTAGTCAGCCACCGATTGTACGGCAAACTGTCTGTTTAACTGTGCATATGACAATAAACAATATTGAATCTTTTCTTACTGTACCGAAAATGAACCGAACCGTGACCTCTGAACCGAGGTACGTACCGAACCGAAATTTTTGTCTACCGTTACACCCCTAATTATATATATATGTGTGTGTGTGTGTGTGTATGTATGTATATATATATATATATATATATATATATATATATATATATATATATATATATATATATATATATATATATATATATATATATATATATATATATATATATATATATATATGTGTGTATGTGTGTGTGTATATATATATATGTATATATATATATATATATACATATGTATGTATATATATATATGTGTATATATATGTATATATATATATGTATATGTATATATATGTATATATATGCATATATATATGTATATGTATATATATATATGTATATATATATATATGTATACATATGTATATGTATATATATGTATACATATGTATATGTATATATATGTATACATATATGTATACATATATATGTATATATATGTATATGTATATATATATGTATATATATATATATATATATATATATGTATATATATATATATATATATATATATATATATATATATATATATATATGTATATATATATATATATATATATATATGTGTGTGTGTATATTTAGGGACGGCATGGCGCAGTGGGAGAGTGGCCGTGCGCAACCCGAGGGTCCCTGGTTCAATCCCCACCTAGTACCAACCTCGTCACGTCCGTTGTGTCCTGAGCAAGACACTTCACCCTTGCTCCTGATGGGTGCTGGTTAGCGCCTTGCATGGCAGCTCCCTCCATCAGTGTGTGAATGTGCGTGTGAATGGGTAAATGTGGAAGTAGTGTCAAAGTGCTTTGAGTACCTTGAAGGTAGAAAAGCGCTATACAAGTACAACCCATTTATCCTTTATTTATTTATATATATACATATATATTTATATACACACATGTCAGACACATTTACATATAGAGTACAGGCCAAACGTTTGACACACCTTCTCATTCACAACACAACTGATGTTTCCAACCCCATTGATGAAGCAAAACGTACCGAAAATTAACCGAACCGTGACCTCTGAACCGAGCTACGTACCGAACCGAAATGTTTCTGTACTGTTACACCCCTAAGTATATAAATATGTATACACACACATGTCAGACACATTTACATATACAGTACAGGCCAAACGTTTGACACACCTTCTCCTTCACAACACAACTGATGGTTCCAACACCATTGATGAAGCAAAACGTTCCACTACTCAACCCTGATAAGGCACACCTGTGAAGTGAAAACCATTTCAGGTGACTACCTCTTGAAGCTCATCGAGAGAATGCCTTTTTATAGTGTGCAAAGCAGTAATCAGAGCAAAGGGTATTTATTTTGGAGAAACTTGAATATAAAACATGTTTTCAGTATTTCACCTTTTTTTGATAAGTACTTAACACCGCATGTGTTCATAGTTGTGATGCCTACAGTGACAATCTACAATACAAATAGTCATGAAAATAAAGAAAATGCATTGAATGAGAAGGTGTGTCCGAAATGTCAAAACAAGAGAATATGTCCCTCATTTTATTGTTTTTTTCAATATCGTGTTGTGTTTTGCAGGCGCCAATGCCCAAGGCCATTCTGATACCAATCCCCATATCCAAGTCATCTGCTCCCCGTTTCCGCAACAGCGTAGAAGGTCTCAACCAGGAGATCGAGCGTATTATCATCCGCGACACCCCCGAGAAGGATGAAACCATCGTGGTGAGTGAAATCATCAACCAATCTGAGCACAAAGGTGTTCTTTTGGTCAACTCTTCACACAAACATGTATTATTGATGAAAGGATTGGACTGAAAGGATGACATGTGTGTTTGCGTTTGATGAAGAACATGAAAGTAAATGTCCTTTAGCAGAGATTCCGTCCATGCTAATTCTGGTGTGTTTTCAGCAATTCATGTATATTGATGTGAAAACAACTAATAGATATTTGTTATTATTATTGATAAAGACATCATACATATATTTATTTATTTAGATATTATCAAATAGATAAATACATTATCAAACAACTCCATTATTAAACAGTTGAACACTGTCAAATAGGGCTGCGATTCTTTGGGTGTCCCACGATTCGATTCAATATCGATTATTGGGGTCACGATTCGATTCAAAATCTATATATATATATATATTTTTTTTTTCTCAATTCAGCACGATTTTCGATTCAAAAACGATTTTTTTCCCGATTTAAAAGGATTCTTTATTCATTCAATACATAGGATTTCAGCAGGATCTACCCCTGTCTGCTGACATGCTAGCAGAGTAGTAGATTTTTTTTTAAAAGCTTTTATAATTGTAAAGGACAATGTTTTATCAACTAATTGGCTATTAGGGCTGCGAATCTTTGGGTGTCCCATGATTCGATTCAACATCGATTCTTGGGGTCGCGATTCGATAATACATCGATTTTTTTCGATTCAACGCAATTCTCGATTCAAAAACGATATTTTTCCGATTTGAAACGATTCTGTATTCATTCAATACATAGGATTTCAGCAGGATCTACCCCAGTCTGCTGACATGCTAGCAGAGTAGTAGATTTTTTTTAAAAAGCTTTTATAATTGTAAAGGACAATGTTTTATCAACTAATTGCAATAATGTTAATTTGTTTTAACTATTAAACGAACCAAAAATATGACTTATTTTATATTTGTGAAAATATTGGACACAGTGTGTTGTCAAGTTTATGAGATGTGATGCAGGTGTAAGCCACTGTGACACTACTGTTTTTTATTTTTATAAATGTCTAATGATAATGTCAATGAGGGATTTTAATCACTGCTATGCTGAAATTATAACTAATATTGATACTGTTGTTGATAATATTCATTTTTGTTTCACTACTTTTGGTTTGTTCTGTGTCCTGTTTGTGTCTCCTCAATTGCTCTGTTTATTGCAGTTCTGAGTGTTGCTGGGTTTGATTGATTGATTGATTGATACTTTTATTAGTAGATTGCACAGTACAGTACATATTCCGTACAATTGACCAGTAAATGGTAACACCCGAATAAGTTTTTCAACTTGTTTAAGTCGGGGTCCACATTAATCAATTCATGGTACAAATATATACTATCAACATAATACAGTCATCACACAAGTTAATCATCATAGTATGTACATTGAATTATTTACATTATTTACAATCCGGGGTGTGGGATGAGGAGCTTTGGTTGATATCAGAACTTCGGTCATCAACAATTGCATCGACAGAGAAATGTGGACATTGAAACAGTGTAGGTCTTACTTAGTAGGATATGTACAGCCAGCAGTGAACATAGTGAGTTCACATAGCATAAAAACAAGTATATACATTAGAAGTACATTTGAGTTGTTTATAATCCGGGGAGATGGGATGTGAATGGAGGAGGGTATTAGTAAAGGGTTGAAGTTGCCTGGAGGTGTTGTTTTAGAGCGGTTTTGAAGGAATATAGAGATGCACTTACTTTTATACCTGTTGGGAGTGCATTCCACATTGATGTGGCAAGGTCAGGTTTGGTTGTGGAATTGGATTGCATTGTTATGGTATTGCTGTGTATTGTTGTGTTGGATTGATAAAAAATAAATAAATAAATACATTTTGTTGGATTGATTAAAAAAATAGATATAAAAAAAAAAAAGAGAATCGATCCTGAATCGCACAGCGCGAAAATTGCGATTCAAATTCGAATCACTTTTTTCCACACTCCTACTGTCAAATAGATCAAGATAACATCAAATATAAAAATATAATCAAAGAGTTCAAAACATTTTCAAATATTTATAGAAAATATCAATTAAAGACATTATCAAATGTTTAAAGACATTATCCGTTATTTGATCATGTTTAACAAAGAGTTATAGACATTATCAAATAGAAAAATGGGGAGTCAAAGTACATTTTGTATTGGCTTGCAAAACATTCTAAAATTATGATAACCATAATGGAAGGAGACAAACCTCACTAAACCAAACCCTGAACTAAATCCGAATCCTTGAAAGGGAAATGTACTTTCAAAAAAATGTTGCCTATAGTTAACAATCCTTACGAGAGACAAGAACATGTCTTTTTTTAATGCGTTCTAACTCGTAAGTAATGATGTCATTGCATATATTCTGCCCGAAAAACCCACTAAAAAGCGCCAAAAATACTCCATTTACATTTTGTAACCTAATTATTAACCAAGTATTGGCGATGTTGGTTTTCTAAGTGCTAACGTAGAGGACCCATTTTGCGCCCCGCGCTTTGATATGACAATTTAATATTGGTGCGGCCCTTGAGTTTAATATGAACGGCGTTTGACAGCGTCATACTTGCCAAAGTCCCCAATTTTCCCTGGAGACCCCTGAATTTCAGGGCACCAATTTTCCGAAGTCCCTGTCAATTTTTACCAAATCAACAATATTCGGGGAGTGCCATACTGGTACTGCCTTTAGCGCTCCCTACATCCTGAATTGACAGCGTGCAAGCCCAGTTGTATATTGCATCTGGCCATGTGAGACGCACGTGTGTTATTGCAAGATATATTTGGTCAACAGCTACACACGTCACACTAAGGGTGGCCGTAAAAAAACTTTTAACACTGTTACAAATATGTGCCAGACTGTGAACCCACACCAAACAAGAATGACAAATACATTTCGGGAGAACATCCGCATCGTAAAACAACATAAACACACCAGAACAATTACCCAGAATCCCATGCAGACCTAACTCTTCCGGGCTACAATATACACACCTCTGCTACCACCAACCCCCCACGACCGCACCTTCCCTACTTGCGTCGGTTGAAGTGTTGTATATTGTAGCCCTGCAAGGTGTTTTGGGTATTTGTTCTCGTGTTTAAGTTGTGTTAGGGTGCGGAAATTCTCCCAAAAAGGGTTTGTCATTCTTGTTTAGTGTGGGTTCACGGTGTGGCGCATATTTGTAACAGTGATAAAAGTTTTTTTACGGCCACCTTAGTGTGACATGTATGGCTGTTGAACAAGTACGTCTTGAAGCCACTGATGTTGTTCTCCACAAGTCTCACACAAAATGACACATAGCTGGCACATTGGTTGTGTGAAATAAAAGCGTGTGCGATGACATGTAGTGGAGCAGTAGTCTTCTTTTAGGGGAGCGCGGACCCTTGGAGGTACTTGAATGTATGCCAAGGGACAAGTGAGATTTATTAAAAACATTCTAAAAAACAGCAGCAATTCATACATCCTTTATACATTTGTTTATTGAATAATATTTCGATGAAGTATGAATGAAGGTTCATAAAGTGTGGAAAAATAATACAGCAATCTAACATTCAGTGTTGACAGCTAGACTTTTTGTGGACATGTTCAATAAATATTGATGTTAAAGATTTCTTTTTTTGTGAAGAAATGTTTCGAATTAAGTTGATGAATCCAGATGGATCTCTATTACAATCCCCAAAAAGGGCACTTTAAGTTGATGATTACTTCTATGTGTAGAAATCTTTATGTATAATTGAATCAATTGTTTATTTTTCAAAACGGTTTTAATTATTTGTATATCTTTTTTTCCAAATAGTTCAAGAAAGACCACTACAAATGAGCAATATTTTGCACTGTTATACAATTGAATAAATCAGAAACTGATGACAGTGCTGTATTTTACTTCATCTCTTTTTTTCCAACCAAAAATGTTTTGCTCTGATTATGGGGTACTTGAATTGAAAAAATGTTCACAGGGGGTACATCACTGAAAAAAGGTTGAGAACCACTGCACTACGCCATGCCGCCCCAAATCGCACTGAATAATTCCACAAACTCAGTGGAAGCCGGGATCGAACCAGCAACCCTCAGACACAGCCCCTCCCTCACCAAGCCACGTGATATTTGACCAGCTGTGTCCGACCCATATAAAAAGTTTTCACTTCTGGGTCCTTTTTTGACTTACAGTGGTTGATGTCAACATTTGCTCAACTATTTCACACATGATTGCAATCACGAAGAGCAGAATGATTCTGGCCTAAAACATCCATCCATCCATTTTCTACCGCTTATTCCCTTTGGGGTCGCAGGGGGCGCTGGTGCCTATCTCAGCTACAATCGGGCGGAAGGCGGGGTACACCCTGGACAAGTCACCACCTCATCGCAGGGCCAACACAGATAGACAGACAACATTCACACTCACATTCACACACTAGGGCCAATTTAGTGTTGCCAATCAACCTATCCCCAGGTGCATGTCTTTGGAAGTGGGAGGAAGCCGGAGGGAACCCACGCATTCACGGGGAGGACATGCAAACTCCACACAGAAAGATCCCGAGCATGGGATTGAACCCAGGACCTTCGTATTGTGAGGCAGACGCACTAACCCCTGGCCACCGTGCTGGCCGGCCTAAAACATATTTATTGACATTTGTAGTCTGCAGTGTTTGTAACTACTTCCACATCCCAAGGACGATTGAGTGACATCGTTTGTTTTCATCGCAGCCACAGGACGTCCCCGACGGGCACCGCGCTCCGCCCCCCATCCCCCCGCAGCGCAGCAGCAGCACTCGCAGCATCAACACACAGACTCCCTCAGGGGGCGGCGGCCTGGGTGGTAGCCATAGCAACAGCAGCAGCCGCCCCGACTCCATTTCCCCTTCCTACCTCACGGTGCTCAATGACACAAGCGGCGGCGGAAGCCCCTTGGAGGAAAAAGGTGAGGCGCACACACTCATTTCATCATTAAACCCACCGCCACAAGTCTGTGAGAAACCCCGTGACCTTTGACCTTTAACCATGTGTGGCATCAGAGCTGGGTCCTTGGTCTCCGCTGCCAAAGTACGCCGCGTCACCGCGGCCCAACAACAGTTACACGTTCAAGAGAGAACCTCCAGAGGGCTGCGAGAAAGTCAAAGTGTCCGAGGAGTCTTTGTACGTAAAACAAAAAAAAATATAAAATATATATACAGTAGAGGCCAAAAGTTTGGACTCACCTTCTCCTCATTCAATGTGTTTTCTTTATTTTCATGATCGTCACGGAAGGCATCAAAACTATGAATGGACAAGTGGAGTTATGTCAAATAACTGAAAACCTGTTTCTAGTTTCTTCAAAATAGCCACCCTTTGCTCTGATTACTGCTTTGCACATCGAGAGAATGCCAAGAGTGTGCAAAGCAGTAATGAGAGCAAAGGGTGGCTATTAGGGCTGCGAATCTTTGGGTGTCCCACAATTCGATTCAACATCGATTCTTGGGGTCGCGATTCGATAATATATCATTTTTTTCCGATTGAATGCGATTCTCGATTCAAAAACGATATTTTTCCAATTCAAAACGATTCTGTATTCATTCAATACATAGGATTTCAGCAGTATCTACCCCAGTCTGCTGACATGCTATTAGAGTAGGAGATTTTTTTTTAAAAGCTTTTATAATTGTAAACAACAATGTTTTATCAACTAATTGCAATAATGTTAATTTGTTTTAATTATTAAACGAACCAAAAATATGACTTATTTTATCTTTGTGAAAACATTGGACACAGTGTGCTTATGAGATGCAATGCAAGAGTAAGCCACTGTGACGCTATTGTTCTTTTTTTTTCATTTTTATAAATGTTTAATGATAATGTCAATGAGGGATTTTCAATCACTGCTATGCTGAAATTATAACTAATATCGATACCGTTGTTTCTAAAATTCATTTTTGTTTCACTACTTTTGGTTTGTTCTGTGTCTCCTCTCAATTGCTCTGTTTATTGCAGTTCTGAGTGTTGCTGGGTCAGGTTTGGTTTTGGAATTGGATTGCATTGTTATGGTATTGCTGTGTATTTTGTTGATTGATAAAAAAAAAAATCGATTTTTAAAAAATTGAGAATCGATTCTGAATCGCACAACGTGAGAATCGTGATTCGTATTCGAATCGATTTTTCCCCACACCCCTAGTGGCTCTTTTGAAGAATCAATCAATCAATCAATCAATCAATCAATGTTTATTTATATAGCCCTAAATCACAAATGTCTCAAAAGACTGTACAAACCACCACGACTACGACATCCTCGGAAGAACCCACATAAGGGCAAGGAAAACTCACACCCAGTGGGACGCCAGTGACAGTGATGACTATAAGAACCTTGGAGAGGACCTCATATGTGGGCAAACCCCCCCCCCTCTAGAAGAAATTAGAATACAAAACATGCTTTCAGTTATTTTACCTATTTTTGCGAAGTACATAACTCCACATGTGTTCATTCATAGTTTTGATGCATTCAGTGAAATTCTACAATGTAAATACCCTATTTCCTTGAATTGCTAATTAATTTAAAACCTCTTCTCACTCCGGCGATAACCAAAGGCATGCGGTAAAAGTAAGCGTGCGCTAATTAGTTTAAAACCAATTATCACTCCAGCACTTACCAAACGCCTGCAGTAAAAATTTTGAGTGTGATGTAAGCTTGGACCTTAAATCCTACTGAATAGCTCTTAATCTCCTTCCCTTTATGCGATTTCAAATAACCGGTATTGAAATCAGCCTCCTCCATTTTGAAAAGGATGACAGGGGAAGTGTCACTCGTGACGTCACGAGTTTGACCAGGCGGTAATATTAGGCATACGCTAATTATTTTGCGAAGCGAGTTTGACCCGGCAGTAATTCAAGGCAGGTGCATACTATATGCCGTGCGGCAATTCAAGGAAATACGGTAGTCATGAAAATAAAGAAAATGTATTGAATGAGAAGGTGTGTCCAAACTTTTGGCCTGTACTGTGTGTATGTATATATATATATATATATATATATATATATTATTTAAATCTAAACCTGCAAAAACAAATAGTCTTTGTGTCCTTTTAGGCCAAAAGCCCTTCAGGACACGCCCCCCTTCCTGTGTCCCGACCGCAACAAGGTGAACTTCATCCCCAACAGTGGTTCGGCGTTTTGCCTGGTTAGCATTCTCAAACCCCTGCTTCCCACCCCGGACCTTACATTTCGCCCCGGGGTGGGCCTGCGGAGTCTGTCCCCGTCGCTGGTGCCTCTGTCCACCCAGCCCTGCCTCCTGGAGGAGCCCGAGAGTTTCTGACGAGGAGCGCTCTCAACACCTTGAAACCCAGGCGGGGGAAAAAGGCCTTCAGCATGCGAGCGCTCTGATGTCTTGTCGTCGAAAAGAGCGCCGACTTCCCACCTCACATTTCATCGCTGTCTTTTTTCTTAGTATTAGTATTATGGTTTTGGAAGGAAAAGGGCATAAAGACTTGTATTTCATTGTTCGATACCATGACGCCTTTCCACGATACATATCATTTTTTCGTATTTTTCTCTTGATGTAAAAACATGCCTTCCGTTACAAAAAGGCAGAGATGCTGCCGGACTGAAGCAAAACTTTTAGAAGGGGGGAAGAAGAAAAATTCCCATAAAAAAAAAAAAAACGTGCCTGATATTTTCGAGCGTTTCTTTCATGACATCCGATGTAGCGCCCAGGGATAAGGAGGGCGTGTGTGAACAAATATTGTGTTTGACAGCCAAAGTTAAAGCTGATCTGTGTAAGATAACTTTCTTGTTATTCTAAAACAGTGGTTCTTAACCTGGGTTCGATCGAACCCTAGGGGTTCGGTGAGCCGGCCTCAGGGGTTCGGCGGAGGTCAAAACACACCCAATAAAAACTTCTCCCTATCGGCGTATTACGGATACGGCAACAGCAGAAGTCACACTGATTTGCAGGTGTGTCATTTGTTGTGAGTTTATGCAGACTAGTGTGAGTTTAATGTCGGTTTTGTTCTTTGAACAAGGTGATGTTCATACACGGTTCATTTTGTGACCAGTAAAAAAACATGGCAACACTTTAGTATGGGGAACATATTCACCATTAATTAGTTGCTTATTTTATTTTATTTTTTCTCTTTCGGCCGCTTGTACCCGTGATCTTATCCTTTCGGTCATGACCCAAAGCTCATGACCATAGGTGAGGATGGGAACGTAAATCGACCGGTAAATTGAGAGCTTTGCCTTCCGGCTCAGCTCCTTCTTCACCACAACGGATCGGTACAACGTCCGCATTACTGAAGACGCCGCACCGATCCGCCTGTCGATCTCACGATCCACTCTTCCCTCACTCGTGAACAAGACTCCTAGGTACTTGAACTCCTCCACTTGGGGCAGGGTCTCCTCTCCCCAACCCGGAGATGGCATTCCACCCTTTTCCGGGCGAGAACCATGGACACGGACTTGGAGGTGCTGATTCTCATTCCGGTCGCTTCACACTCGGCTGCAAACCGATCCAGCGGGTACAAGCGGCCGAAATGAGTTTCCTCCGCCGTGTGGCGGGGCTCTCCCTTAGAGATAGGGTGAGAAGCTCTGCCATCCGGGAGGAACTCAAAGTAAAGCCGCTGCTCCTTCACATCGAGAGGAGCCAGATGAGGTGGTTCGGGCATCTGGTCAGGATGCCACCCGAACGCCTCCCTAGGGAGGTGTTTAGGGCACGTCCAACCGGTAGGAGGCCACGGGGAAGACCCAGGACACATTGGGAAGACTATGTCTCCCGGCTGGCCTGGGAACGCCTCGGGATCCCCCGGGAAGAGCTAGACGAAGTGGCCGGGGAGAGGGAAGTCTGGGTTTCCCTGCTTAGGCTGTTGCCCCCGCGACCCGACCTCGGATAAGCGGAAGATGATGGATGGATAGTTGCTTATTAACATGCAAATTAGTAACATATTGCTCTTAACTAGTCATTAAGTATTTATTAATGCCTTATTCGGCATGGCCTCATTATAACCCTAACCCTTTAACCCTAACCCTAACCAAATAACTCCAAATTAAGTCTTTGTTACTTAGAATATGTTCTCCATACTAAAGTGTTACCAAAAATATAACTTTGTCTTGAATTTGAAAAAAATTAACATTTTATTTTTCACTAAGAAGGGTTCGGTGAATGTGCAAATGAACCTAACGGGGTTCGGTACCTCCAACAAGGTTAAGAACCACTGTTCTAAAAGTCATCCACATTCCTGCAGTACTGCTGGTGATGACATAGAATACTTTCAGTTGTGTACTATTTGAACTGCACCCTCAAATAACTGGGGGTTTATGTATTGTGTTTGAAGAGCACTTCCGCCCCCAACATGTCCTTCAAGCTAAACGTGCTCTAGAATGTACATGGATGTAAATACTGTATTGTATCAGCTGACATGTCACCGACTCTCTTGTTATATGAGCCCCGCCCACCCCATCATCACCCGATTTGCGCCGCTGAGTACTGTGAATGACATGTTATCATTATTGTGAATAATTATGTATTTATTGATCAGAGAGGATGGAATCAAGACTAGATGACGTCATCCATCTCAGGTTGTAGTGGCCCCGCCCCCCTAAAAAAAAACTTCGTCGCAGTTAACACTCGAGGGGCGGCCTGTAGCAGACGAGCTTTTTTTTTTTATTATTATTAAAGGGAATTGTTTAACCGTTTTTTTTTTTAATAAGCAAGAAATACAGTGTATTGTTCCAAACATGTCCTGTTCCTTTTTTGTTGTTATCACTCATTCTTTGTACAAGTGAATGAACGCGAGGACACGCCGATACAGTTACGGTATTCTCTTAGTGTACTTCTATATTTGGCCATGAGCACAAAGACAAAAGCTTTTTTTGACAAAAAAAAAATAAGTTATTTTTAATTACGTTAAGTTAAATTTCGTCCGCCATAGGAGCTCCATGTCGGTCCACACTCCACACCAGAGGTTGGCGGTAATGCACCACCACAAACCAACGAAGAAGAAGGTGTGGTTTCCCATCAGGCGGCATCTTAAAGCACCGCCCGCACGTGCAGTCCAGGAACGAAGCAACTTATCCTGAATGATCGCCGCCAATAGTTCTTGTTGTTAAAAGAAGAAGGCGGACAAAATGCTCGTCTTATTCGAGACCGCTGCAGGATATGCAATTTTCAAAGTAGGTTTTCCATTTTTCCTGCGTCTTAGTTAAAACGTGGCTAAACAGCGCGAGTTAGCTTAGCTTAGCGTCGATGCTAATTGCTAAACTCGGTTGTTGCTTCGATCGCTATTTGACTATATTTGATTTTATGTCTGATAACATGATTATAAACACGTCGCCGCGATTTTCATTCCGTAGCCGAACTTCGAGAGCATTGATTCTTTAAGTTGAAATGTGGGTCGACGGGCCCTCCGACCACGTGTGTGAACGCGTGGCAGTAACGTCAATGACAACTCTTCTAAGTATTTTTATTTCCACAGTGTTGGGTTTCCCCCACTTTGAGGTACATATAGTATTGATGTTTGCAGTATAGATAGGCTCCAGCGACCCCAAAAGGGACAAGCGGTAGGAAATAAATAGATGGCTGTTTTTAACCACCTAGCACAGGGGTCGGGAACCTTTTTGGCTGAGAGAGCCATGAAAGCCAAATATTTCAAAATGTATTTCCGTGAGAGCCCATCCATCCATTTTCTACCGCTTATTCCCTTTCGGGGTCGCGGGGGGCGCTGGCGCCTATCTCACCTACAATCGGGCGGAAGGCGGGGTACACTCTGGACAAGTCGCCACCTCATCGCAGAGCCATATGATATTTTATTACCACTGAATACAACTACATGCTTGCATTTTTAAGTAAGACCAACATTTTTGGAATATAATAAGTCTCTTATTCTTTTTAATGACATAGGTATTCTGAAGCTAACCGATAATATTATTTTTACCATTAATGCGATTTCTTGAACAGGTGCGGTAGAAAACGGGTGGATGGATTAAAATGCATGAGCATGTTTTATATTTTGAACATCTTCTGTAACACTGATTACCAGCGGAACTATTTACTTATCGTGTTAAGCAAATATTTATCTGAGAGCCAGATGCAGTCCTCAAGAGCCACATCTGGCTCGAGAGCCATAGGTTCCCTACCCCTGACGTAGCAGCTAACCTGACCTATCTTCTTGCGTCAAGTCTTCACATCAATCTATCCACTTTATTTGTGTAGCACAGAGGTCGGCAACATTTACCACTCAAAGAGCCGTTTTGACCCTTTTCAGAAAGTAAAGAAAACAATGGGAGCTACATAACTCTTTAGAATGTATAATGAAATTATACTGCATACAGAGTTTTTTTTGCTTTGTGCTATGTATAAACCAGGGGTCTCAGACACGCAGCATGCACCTTAATACGAAAATGTAATGTTAGTGCGGCCCGCAAGTTTTATATGAATGCCACTTGACTTCCGAATTACAGAGTAATTATTCTCTCAATTGTACGCTGGTGTTCACCCAATGAATAATATAATAAGGGCGTATAATGATGGCACTACCTCTACATCTTGTACAAAACGCTTGACATTCCAAGAAATTGTCTGACGAGGCCATTGCAGATAAAGGTAAGAGACTGCAAGGCATCCTTATTCAACAGCAATACAGGTCACACTGAGGGTGGCCGTTTTAAACAACTTTAGCACTCTTACTAATATGCGCCACAGTGTGAACCAACACCAAACGAGTGACAAACACATTTCGGGAGAACATCCGCATTATAACACAACCTAAACACAGAACAAATACCCAGAGTCCCATGTATCCCTGACTCCTCCGGGCACATTATACACCCAGCTACCACCAACCCAACCCCTCCGTGCGTCGGGTTGAAGGGGGCGGGGTTGTAAATTGTAGCCCGGAAGAGTCAGGGATACATGGGATTCTGGGTATTTGTTCTGTTGTTTTATAGTGCGGATGTTCTCCTGAAATGTGTTTGTCATTCTTGTTTAATGTGGGTTCACAGTGTGGCGCATATTAGTAAGAGTGTTATAGTTGTTTATATCACAACCCTCAGTGTGACCTGTATGGCTGTTGATCAAGTGTGCCTTGCAGTACTGTATGCGTTCGGATAGAGTGTGACGGGCCGGCCGGCACGCAGATAGCATGGTGAAAATCCTGGCGCTATGACATGTAGAAGAGGTGATAGAGGCATTGTCATCACGGCACGCCCTCAAAGTTGATGTTTGAGTGAAAATCGAATAATGTTTACCAGGGAGATTTCTGATAGAGACACTGATATTTGGAAATCTACTGGACTTCTCCGAACGGTCGGCAAGTTTGCGGCTGAGCCACATCAGAGTGGTCAAAGAGCCGCGGGTTGCCGACCCCTGGTGTAGCACATTTAAAAAACAAAATGTTTCCAAAGTGCTGCACAACAATGTTAAAACCAACATTCAAATAAAAACAACATATAAATAATAATTAATAAATACATATTAAAAACAAGATAAAATAAATATGATTAAAATCGGTGTGAAGCGACCTGAATGAAAATCAGCACCTCCAAGTCCGAGTACATGGTTCTATCCCGAAAAAGGGTGGAGTGCCATTTCCGGGTTGGGGAGGAGACCCTGCCCCAAGTGGAGGAGTTCAAGTTAAGTTAAAGTACCAATGATTGTCACACACACACTAGGTGTGGTGAAATTTGTCCTCTGCATTTGACCCATCCCCTTGATCACCTCCTGGGAGGTGAGGGGAGCAGTGAGCAGCAGCGGTGCCACGCCTGGGAATCATTTATGGTGATTTAACCCCCAATTCCAACCCTTGATGCTGAGTGCCAAGCAGGGAGGTAATGGGTCCCATTTTTTTTACAGTCTGGTATGACTCGGCCGGGGTTTGAACTAACAACCTACCGATCTCAGGGCGGACACTCTAACCACTAGGCCACTGAGTAGGTGTCTCGTTCACGAGTGGGGGAAGAGTGAGATCGACAGGCGGATCGGTGCGGCGTCTTCAGTAATGCGGACGTTTTATCGATCCGTTGTGGTGAAGAAGGAGCTGAGCCAGAAGGCAAAACTCTCAATTTACTGGTCGATCTACGTTCCCATCCTCACCTATGAAACCAATTAAAACAGTAAACCATACAACACACATAGTGTTAAAAGCCAGAGAAATAAAATGGGTCTTAGGACGAGACTTAAAACACTCCACCGTGGGAGCAGCTCGATTATGGAGGGACAGAGTGTTCCAGAGCTAAGGGATGAAGTGAAGTGAAGTGAATTATATTTATATAGCGCTTTTCTCAAGTGACTCAAAGCGCTTTACATAGTGACACCCAATATCTAAGTTACATTTAAACCAGTGTGGGTGGCACTGGGAGCAAGTGGGTAAAGTGTCTTGCCCAAGATGAGCACCGAGAAGGCCCTGTCTCCCCTAGTTTTAAGTCTGGTCTTGGGCACCACGAGCTGGAGCTGGCTCTCGGATCTCAGAGCGCGCGCAGGATCGTAAGTTTGAATGAGGTCCGAGATATAATGAGGTGCCGGTCCATGTACAGCTTTAAAACAAAGAGCAAGGTTTTAGAATCAATTCTAAAATGAACAGGGAGCCGGTGCACATTCTCAAGGATTGGGTTTCACATGTCGCCTCTTTTTTTTTTTTCTCTCCAAGGTTCTTGATGAATCCAAACTCCAGCAGGTGGACAGTTTATACAAGGAGTTTGAAACTCCCGAAAAGGCGAATAAAATGTGAGTAAAGATGTTGAACATGCATGCTAAGTATTGAAATGTAACATTTAAGCTTACTGAACTCCTTTTTTTTTCAGCGTCAAGCTGAAGCACTTTGAAAAGTTCCAAGACACAACAGAGGCTTTAGCAGGTATTGATTCACTAAACTATGATAGTTGTCATAAATACTATAAAGTGGGGGCGGTATGGCGTACTGTACCCCTGGGGGTACTTAAAGGTATGCCAAGGGGTATGTGAGATTTTTTAAAATATATTCCAAAAATAGCAACAATTCAAAAACCCTTTATAAATATATTTATTGAATAATACTTCAACAAAATATGACTAAGTTCATAAACTGTGAAATAAAAAAATACAACGATGCAATATTCAGTGTTGACAGATTTTTTTGTGGACATGTTCCATAAATATTGATGTTAAAGATTTATTTTTTTGCGAAGAAATGTTTAGAACTAAGTTCATGAATCTACATGGATCTTTATTACAATCCCCAAAGAGGGCACTTTAAGTTGATGATTACTTCTATGTGTAGAAATCTTTATTTATAATTGAATCACTTGTTTATTTTTCAACAAGTTTTTAGTTTTTTTATATCTTTTTTTTTCCCTCAAATAGTTCAAAAAAGACCACTACAAATGAGCAATATGTTGCACTGTTATACAATTTAATAAATCAGAAACTGATGACATAGTGCTGTATTTTACTTTTTTTATCTTTTTTTTTTTTTTCAACCAAAAATGATTAGGGGGTACTTGAATTACAAAAATGTTCACAGGAGGTACATCACTGAAAAAAGGTCGAGAACCACTGGCGTAGTGGGTAGAGCGGCCGTGCCAGAAACCTGAGGGTTGCAGGTTCGCTCCCCGCCTCTTGACATCCAAATCGGTGCCGTTGTGTCCTTGGGCAGGACACTTCACCCTTGCGGCACGCTCACACTGGTGAATGAATGATAGGTGGTGGTCGAATGGGCCGTAGGCGCAAATTGGCAGCTTCGCTTCCATCAGTCTACCCCAGGGCAGCTGTGGCTACAAATGTAGCTTACCACCACCAGGTGTGAATGAATGATGGTCTCTCACTTCTCTGTGAGTGCTTTGAGTATCTAATAATATAAAAGCTCAATATAAAATCTAATCTATTATTAAAGTGCCCCCTTAAGTGGACGTCAACATAAAATCTCAGAGCCGAATAATTGGTCAACGTGTGTAGTAGTTGTGGTAACTTAATCATTATTGCTAAGCATTTAGAATAATAACTGCTGTCTAGTTCAGGGGTGCCAACACTTTTTTAGCAGGCGAGCTACTTGGTAAATGACCAAGTTGAGTTGACCCACCTCAAGTGTGTAATTTGGTACCAGTACCTAAATGTATTTCGGTACTTTTGTAAATAAATATTGGCTTTATTATAACAAAAAAAACATTACGGTTAGAGATGTCCGATAATGGCTTTTTTTGCCGAAATCCGATATTCCAACATTGTCCAACTCTTAATGACGGATTCCAGTATCAACCGATATATACAGTCGTGGAATTAACACATTATGCCTGATTTTGTCGTGATCCCCTGCTGGATGCATTAAACCAGTGGTTCTCAACCTTTTTTCAGTGATGTACCCCCTGTGAACAATTTTTTTATTCAAGTACCCCCTAATCAGAGCAAAGCATTTTTGTTTGAAAAAAAAAAAAGAGATAAAGAAGTAAAATACATCACTATGTCATCAGTTTCTGATTTATTAAATTGTATAACAGTGCAAAATATTGCTCATTTGTAGTGGTCTTTCTTGAACTATTTGGGAAAAAAAGATACAAAATTAACTAAAAACTTGTTGAAAAATAAACTAGTGATTCAATTTTAAATAAAGATTTCTACACAGAGGTAATCATCAACTTAAAGTGCCCTCTTTGGGGATTGTAATAGAGATCCATCTGGATTCATCAACTTAATTCTAAACATTTCTTCATAAAAAAATAAATCTTTAACATCAATATTTATGAAACATGTCCACAAAAAATCTAGCTGTCAACACTGAATATTGCATTGTTGCATTTCTTTTCTCACATTCATATTTTGTTTAAATAGTATTCAATACATACAGTATATTCATAAAGGATTTTTGAATTGTTGCTATTTTTAGAATATTTTCAAAAAATCTCACGTACCCCTTGGCATGCCTTCAAGTACCCCCATTTGAGAACCACTGCATTAAACAATGTAACAAGGTTTCCAAACTAAATCAACTCAAGTTTTGGGGAAAAAATGGCACTACCATATTTACTATTGAAGTCACAAAGTGCATAATTTTTTTTGACATGCGTTACAACAGCTTGGAATTTGGGACATGCTCTCCCTGAGAGAGCATGAGGAGGTCTGGGGAGGCGGGGTTTAGATGGAGGGCTAGGAGGTAGCGGGAGGTGGGGGGGTGTATATTTTAGCATCCCGGAAGTGTTAGTGCTCCAAGGGGTTCTGGGTATTTGTTCTGTTTATTTTGTGTTACGGTGTGGATGTTCTCCCGAAATGTGTTTGTCATTCTTGTTTGGTGTGGGTTCACAGTGTGGCGCATATTTGTAACAGTGTTTTAAGTTGTTTATACGACCACCCTCTATGTGACCTATATGCATTCACTTGTGTGTGGGAAAAGACGTAGACATTATGTGATTGGGCTGGCACGCAAATGCAGTGCATCTAAGGTTTATTGGCACTCAGTACTTCTCCCTACGTCCGTGTACCACTCCGTACAGCAGCATTTTAAAAAGTCATACATTTTACTTTGTGAAACCGATACCAAAAAATTCCGATGATACATTTTAAAGCATTTATCTTCAGATAATATCAGCAGTCCGATATTATCGAACATCTCTAAGACGGTACATTATACATATGTTTCTTATTGTAATCATGAAGCAATAACATCCCCCACTTTGTTTGGAAGTCCTTAAACGCTCCACAGTTATGTACTTTGAGCTGCGTACTTGATACCTTTACATCATTTTCTCTTTTGATGGCAGACCAGGTGCATATGGTATATTTTACAAAAGTGATCTTTTATAGTACTTTTATTTACCATTGATATTTTTTGGGTGTTGGATCTTTTTTTCTGTTTATTTTCTTCCTAAATGTTGTCTATCTCCTCTTCTACTCAGCGGCCACAGCCCTTGTTGAGGGTAAAATTGGAAAGAGCCTGAAGAAGGTGCTGAAGAAGGTTGTCGCTAAGGAGG
The DNA here is from genome assembly GCF_033978795.1 of Nerophis ophidion. Classification (NCBI taxonomy): domain Eukaryota; kingdom Metazoa; phylum Chordata; class Actinopteri; order Syngnathiformes; family Syngnathidae; genus Nerophis; species Nerophis ophidion. The sequence goes on along the minus strand of NC_084616.1, from coordinate 69,705,282 downwards.
CACATGAGCAGCTGGCCATCAGTGATGTAAAACTCGGTGGTGTCATCAAAGTAAGTTGCTCAACTGTTGTAGGAATAATCTTGCTTAAAGTAACAGAGTGGGAAAAAAAAGTAGACTTTATATCCCTATTTGTGTTTCATTGTATCTATTAAACCAAATTCAATTATATTTACAGTCCGCAATATGTCACGAAATGACACAAACTCTAAGTCAGCCATTTTTAATATTCCGTTTCGAACACCTTGGGAAATTTCCGTAGATTTTACTTCACTGTAGTATCGCTTCTGCGCTCTGACCAAGTTATTAGATCAGTCATACTGGGAATATGCAAAAAAATTAAAAGGAATGTTTATCATTTACAGTCCTTGTGTAAGTAAAGAACACATATGCTTGGCTTGTTTATGCATTCGAAATCGTAAATAAATAGCTAACAATTGAGTCAAACAGATTGAGGGTCCTCTGTTGCGCTCATTATACCTTGTCTAAAAACATCCGAAAACTGCTAACAGTACTCCATTTACATGTCCTGACCAGAAAATTAACCAAATATGAGGGATATTGGTATTATGAGCGCCAACACAGACAGACTATTTTCGCGGCACATTGATAGCACTGAGTTATGGCTAGTATTATACGGTGCTGTTCTTCACACACTATGAACCAGCGGCTGCTTTTGCTTTGTCTCAAACTTGCTTAAAGTAAATCAACTTTTACGTCCCAGGGGTGGCAAAAAAGACATAAACATGCTTGTTGCAGCAACTTTTTTTAACCCTTCGGGAAGTTTATTGAATCTTTATCTAAACAGAATTATGTGAGCATCCCGTCGGTCGACTTTCCACTCCACTGGTACTTTAACCTCTTGGTGTTCTGAAGAAGCTTTATCGCGGCCAATACTGTACATTTATGTCTGTATTATTTGTTCGCTGTCAAAGGATTCCTAAACCAAGCTTTTATTCATATATTTCAGGGTTTCCCCTTAATGTAATTGAATGTGGCACGCCACCACGACATATTTACTACCGCCACAACTTGAAAATTAGGTTTTTTTTACTTGAAAACAAATTAATATACTATTTGTTTTTACTTTTATTACCAATCTTATGGTAACAAACAGTGGCAACAGATTTAACCTCCCATGAAAACCCTTTTGTCTTCTCTGCCAATCATCTTTCAGGCATGGACAAAAACTGACTTCAAATCCAAACCACACAAACGTAAAACATTAACATTAGCTGGTTGTTACAGTATGAATTGATAAATATATCCTATTTGCACACTATTGACAAGTGATGTCCCGAAAACTTGACCACTAAAAAAGACTTTGATCACCAAAAAACGCGCTACCGAACCGGATGTAAACCAAACGCACGCCATTGGAACGTTGTCTGCCATGTGGATGGTATTTTTCATATATATAATATATATTGCTGATATAGCCGTGCGGTCAGCCATCTTTGAAATGTGCAAATATTAGGACAGTGGTGGCTTTTAAAAAGAGAAAGTCCAACTAAAACAACAGCGCGAAGCAAGTGTGATGTCATGCTCGCTTCAGCCTCTTTAGTCAGGGTCATCGAGGGACCGAAGTAGAGTCTCTAAACACGAGTACATTTTATGATAACACCAGAAGATGCTGCTGGATTTGATGCTAGTTCTTTTTAATTGGAAAAAAAATATTAAACTACAGCAAACACTTGAAAAAATCAACAAAGTATCTTGTACAAAAAGCAGCAACTTTTGAAAATATGTCCAAACAATAAAAATATGTTTATACTAATTAATCAAACGGATTTGTTTTAAATGTAATTATGTATACATTTTTTGAGCCGTTTTAAAGAAAATCACAACTATAGCAAATTACTTTACTCATTGTGACCACGCCCCCACCACGACAGGTATCTTGGCAGTTTAGGGGAAACCCTGTAATTACTTGGGGTATAAATTACTGTCAGACGTTTTAACCAAAAAAAACCTGGAATTAAAAGCGTTCAATGCATTTATAGTAAAACATCTGACTGACTGATTTTTCAGGAAAAGCTGGACCTGAGCTGTGTCCACAGCCCAGCTGTAGCTGAACTGATGAGGTGCATCAGAAATCAAATGGAGGCCCTCATCACAGGACTGCCACAGAAAGAATTAAGCGCCATGTCCCTAGGTTTGGCTCACAGGTGGGTGTTGGCACACAAAAACAATTGAGTTGCTGTCTATGATTACAACTTGCTGTCTGAACACCATTGTAGATATTCCATCAGCATTTGTCACTACCACTGAGATAGTAGTAGCTCCCATTTAAAGCCTGAGAAAGTTGTTTTTGTTAACCCAGTATATGGAGAAACACGTTAACACATGCAGTCTTTATGGGCGGGATATTGGGTTAACGCATGCGCAGTGTTGATGGGGAGCAAGTGTTGTCCGGGTTTTCCTCTGTGCAGCAGTTGATTAAAAGTTGTGAACCGGAATAGACGCCGTGTTTATTCACCTTTATTTAACATTGGTAGCAGAGGATGGCTGCAAACTATAAAATGCCGCCGAGGTTTGACGAGTCCAGGCCATAAGAGTGCTGGAAAAATCAAGTTAACATTTGAATGCAGGTTACAGAACTCAATAAGAAAAAGCAAGCCCTGCCTGTGGCTTTGGGACTTGAAGGAAGAGCCAGAGAAATCGCAATGTAGATAGCTGTGGAGGAGTTGGACAATGACAACGGTATGACGGCATTATTTGCAAGACTGGATGACATTTTCCTGAAAGAGGAAAAGGATCGCGCATAAGAAACGTACACGTACTTCGACCGCATCACCAAAAATAGTTCAGTTTCAATGGTGGACTATATTATTGACTTTGAACAGCGCTACAACCGGATGAAAATGTACAATTTGACACTCCCTGAAGGGGTCTTAGCCTTCAAACTTCTTGACACAGCCTGACTTGATGAGAAAGACAGGCAGCTAGCACTGACAGCTAACACGGAGCTAAGCTTCTCGTCAATGAAGTCAGCTCTCAAACTGATTTTCGGAGGTAAAACAACGCACTCGTCAAGCGAGATACAACTGAACCAGCACGCAGCTTTCCTCACAGAACAGCCACAATGGAGGGGGAGACGAAACACACAGTTTCAACGTGGACAACAAAGATCGGTGACGCCGTTACCGGGTACAAACCCACTGGATAAATATGGTAAACGATCACGATGTGGGGTGTGTCAAAGCACATGCCACTGAGCAAAGGATTGCCCGCACAAAAAGCATGAACCAGTAAGATTGACTGTAAATGACAATTTGGATGAAGTCAATGTCACGCTGTTAACAAATGATCCCCGGTCTAAAGCTGAGATTTTTATTACTGAAGCAGCAGGCTCAACAATAGACACCGTCTGCACTCGCACAGTGTGTGGAGGAAAGTGGCTTGAAAGTTTTTTAGATAGTCTCAATGAAAAGCAGGTAAATAAACTCAGAAGTACAGAAAGGTCAAGCAACAGACCGTTTCGTGTTGGAAATGGAAATGTGATTCATTCCACCAGAAAAGTGCATCTACCTGCTTAAATAGGATGGACAAAGTGTAACATTGAGACAGAAGTTGTCAAAGTCGATATTCCACTCCTAAGTAAAACATCATTAAATAAGGCAGGAACTACGTTACACGTAGAAAACGACAGGGCAGTGATGTTTAAGCAGCAGATACCTCTTCAGTTTACCAGCTCAGGACACTACTGTGTTGACATAAGAGACAAAGATGACATGGAATGTCAGATTCAAGATTTATTTGCTGAAGATGAAGTCCTGATTGTAACAGAAAATATGTCCACAAACAAGAAGAACAAGGTCCTCCTCAAACTTCACAAACAATTTGGCCGTGCATCAGCAGATCGCCTTCATAGGTTAATTCAAAGACAGGGACTGTCTCACTATTTTGCAGCAAATAGTGGATGCATGTGAAATGTGCCAAAGATATAGCAAGACAAAGCCAGCTGTTGGTTTGCCTCTTGCTTTGGAATACAATGAAACTGGCGGTGGACCTGCCCGAGCCTGAGTCGGGCATTTGGTATTTACATATAATGGACCATTTCACACGTTTCAACTCTTTCATCCACACCTGGATAATTGTCTATGGTCCGCCCAAAAAGCTCTTCTGTGACAACGGAGGAGAATTTAACAATGAAAAGTTCAGGGACATGGCAGAAAACTTCAATATCGAGATCAAGACAACCGCAAGATACAGCCCATGGAGCAACGGACTGTTGGAACGTCATAATCAGACACAAACATCGTCCAGAAAGTTAAACAGGAAAAAGATATTGACTGGTGCACTGCCTTGGACTGGGCCTTAATGACTAAGAACTGCATGCACAGTGTACATGGTTATAGTACACATCAACTGGTATTTGGTCAAAATCCTAACCTTCCCAATGTAGCACAAAAGCAGGAGAACACAAATCAGCTTTGCCTGCCTCAAGGAAGGCTTTCACTGAAGTTGAATGTTCAGAGAGGATAAGAAGGGCATTCAGAAAACAGCTTAGGTACACAGATGAAAAATATGAGACAGGACAAAATGCTTCGGTTAGATATAAGTGGCATCAAAGAACTGATTCACAACTTTAAAAATACAAAAAGTGCTTTGGTCAGCTACAAAAGCTCAACTGGCTGACTGTCTTACAAAAAAGGGGGCATCACCCTTGATGCTTTTGAAAGCATTGAGTGAAGAAAAATGGGTTCTTACCTAAGTTGATTGTATTTTTTCTGTTCTTTAAAAAGACATGTGCGGTATTTCTTATTGTTTCTGTTGTTTAAAAAGACATATATTTGTTCTCAAAAAACATGTGTTATTTAATGTTTTTATTTATAAAAGATAGGGAGATTGTTAACATGTTTCTCCATATACTGGGTTAACTCATGCGCAGTGTTGATGGGCGGGAAGTGGAGAGCAAGTGGTTTCCGGGTTTTCCTCTGTGCGGCAGTTGATTAAAAGTTGTGAACCGGAATAGACGTCGTGTTTATTCACCTTTTATGTAGCAGTTTTGATGTATTATGCATTCCTCACTGTTAGGTCTGTTTGTTTTCCCCAGTTTGTCCCGCTATAAACTGAAGTTCAGCCCAGACAAAGTGGACACCATGATTGTGCAGGCCATATGTAAGTTGCATGTCTTCGCAAACTGTATAGGAACGAACGCCAAGTCTAACCCCCAAAACAATTTAACGTAGACAAATGCAACAACACATATGAACTTTGAATCATCTCCACAATCCCTAATATATTAAACTCTGGCGAGTGTTGGAATATTTTTTTCATCATACTGAAATAAAATATATAATGGATAATTTTTATAAAATAACACAAACCTCAAAAGTCAAATACAATTTTTTAAAGAACATGCTGGTCAAACTGATTTGCTTTGAGACATGAGGATTTTCCACACTTGCCATTTGTGTTTACCTTGTTATATTTCACCTGAACAAATTCATGTGGCGTATTGCGAAACGCGGAGTAAATTCTTTTGATGCCTGCCATGTTTTTCCCTGAAAAGCTTGGTTGAGTTCTATAGTGAATGTCATATTTATTATTTTAGATTTTTCATTGTCTTTGTCATTAGAAAAATATGACTGTTAAAGGTATTTGCACTCTCTGTAGCTCTGTTAGATGACCTGGACAAGGAGCTGAACAATTACATCATGCGCTGCAGAGAGTGGTACGGCTGGCACTTCCCAGAGCTCGGAAAGATCATCACAGACAATTTGGCATACTGCAAGACGGTCTGCAAGATTGGCTACCGCACCAATGTGGCCAGCAGCGACCTCTCAGACCTTCTCCCTGAAGAAATTGAGGCAGAGGTGAAGTTGGCGGCTGAGATTTCCATGGGAACAGAAGTGTCTGAACAGGACATCGGCAACATTCGTCACCTCTGCACCCAGGTATGCGTTTCAGGGAAACAGTATTTGAACCAGAATCCTAGTGACTTTGGTGATGAACGATTGTCTTTTTCCAGAAACAATCATGTTGTTTTTTTGTCACTACCTCGTCTGAACGGTCACGTGACAGAACCTTTAGTGTGATGACAAAGACTTCTGCATTTTGAGAGTCTTGCCTTTTTGTGCAGGTGATTGACATCTCAGAGTACCGCACTCAGCTGTACGACTATCTGAAGAACCGGATGATGGCGATCGCCCCCAACCTGACAGTAATGGTGGGCGAGTTAGTTGGTGCTCGTCTCATCTCGCACGCAGGTGAGTGACACTGAATTGGCCGTACCAGTTTAAGCCACAGCCATGATGATCTTGACGTCATGTCATTTTGCTGAAAACATTTGTGATGTTTTTAAGTCACTACCTCTTCTGAGCTTTTGTAGGAGTTGGACCCACCCCTAGAGGTTCTGCTTTAGTGCCAAAAAGATCATTCGTATGTTTTCAAACCTAGGTTCGCTTTTAAATCTGGCAAAGCACCCGGCCTCCACGGTTCAGATTCTGGGGGCAGAAAAGGCACTGTTCCGAGCCCTGAAGACCCGCAAGGACACACCAAAGTACGGTCTCATCTACCACGCCTCTCTGGTGGGCCAGACTACAGCCAAGAACAAGGGCAAGGTGTGTTTAGAGTAAAGTGTATACCTGAAGTATCCAAGCCACAAATTGTTTGTTAATAAGTATATATATTTCTCTTTTTTTCCCCTCCAGATCTCCAGAATGTTGGCAGCCAAAACATCCCTTGCTATCCGATATGATGCATTGGGTGAAGACACAAATGCGGAAATGGGGGTGGAGAACCGAGCCAAACTGGAAGCAAGATTACGATATTTGGAGGAGAAAGGAGTAAGTACCACTTTGTTTACAGTGTGAGTGCACCAGTGTTTCCAGTTCACCATATATCAGCGGTGATGAGATCAGATTGCAATTTGTTGTGCGTACTTTTAGTTTTTGGCATTCCTTGGATCCAAACAACTATTGGGGTCGTTTTCATTATTTGATTTATGTAATTTACAAATATTTAAGTTATGGCTCTTGTTTTTCTGAATAAAATGTGTGAATATATATATTTTTTTTTAGATCCGAAGAATCAGTGGTACAGGAAAAGCTATGGCAAAGGCAGACAAATATCAGCACAAAAGGTAAGTACTTGGAGTCGTCAATTGATTTTATGTGTACTCAAAGGTAGATTTGTTTTGCAGTGTAAAATACAAGAGAATTACTTATTCATATATATTAAAATAAACAAAGGTATTAACACAAAACAGATCACAACATGACAAAGTACTCAACAGGGTGCCTGTGACCAGGAAAAGAAAAAGGAAAAGATCAAATGAACAATAAAAACAAACATAGGAAAAATTAGTAAAATACAGTAGGATACAACTACCATGAATTAATATCTATATCCATCCATCCATCCATCATCTTCCGCTTATCCGAGGTCGGGTCGCGGGGGCAGCAGCCTAAGCAGGGAAGCCCAGACTTCCCTATCTCCAGCCACTTCGTCTAGCTCTTCCCGGGGGATCCCGAGGCGTTCCCAGGCCAGCCGGGAGACATAGTCTTCCCAACGTGTCCTGGGTCTTCCCCGTGGCCTCCTACCAGCTGGACGTGCCCTAAACACATCCCTAGGGAGGCGTTCGGGTGGCATCCTGACCAGATGCCCGAACCACCTCATCTGGCTCCTCTCAATGTGGAGGAGCAGCGGCTTTACGTTGAGCTCCTCCCGGATGGCAGAGCTTCTCACCCTATCTCTAAGGGAGAGCCCCGCCACCCGGCGGAGGAAACTCATTTCGGCCGCTTGTACCCGTGATCTTATCCTTTCGGTCATGACCCAAAGCTCATGACCATAGGTGAGGATGGGAACGTAGATCGACCGGTAAATTGAGAGCTTTGCCTTCCGGCTCAGCTCCTTCTTCACCACAACGGATCGATACAACGTCCGCATTACTGAAGACGCCGCACCGATCCGCCTGTCGATCTCACGATCCACTCTACCCCCACTCGTGAACAAGACTCCTAGGTACTTGAACTCCTCCACTTGGGGCAGGGTCTCCTCCCCAACCCGGAGATGGCACTCCACCCTTTTCCGGGCGAGAACCATGGACTCGGACTTGGAGGTGCTGATTCTCATTCCGGTCGCTTCACAATATCTATATATCTATCCTATACTGAGATGTTCTGCATCTTGGGACCCTCAGCCTCCAACCAGACGAGAGGAGCTGGAACTCAGGGAGATTTCTGCTCTAATTGACTTGGCAAGCTGTTGTACCTGCCGAGTGTACAGGGACTCCAAACTCAGCTGAGGCTCACCAATAAGTCGATTTGACCACTTGATTATTTGGCTCTATCGGTTTCTCTCCTTCAGAGGCAACTCTCCAAACCATGACACCAGAAAAAAAGATAAATCCGATACAATACAATCAACATGAAGGTATGACAAATTCCTTAGGCTGTGAAGACGCTGGTGACCTTTTGCATACAGCATCAGTTATCCTTAAAATTCAAATTATTGTCAATAATAAACAGTTCGCCTCTTAATAATGGTTCCCTCATGAGTAATTCCTGCCTGCTTTCTAAAATCAATTATCTTTTTTAGATTGTTCACTTGTAGATATGACTCATCACACCACTTGACAAAATCATCAACTGTAGGCCCATGTTTGTTCTCATTGCCCTGAAAGAGACTGGCAAATACTGTGTCATCTGCATACTTAAAAATAGTCCAATTTTTAAAAGTGCTCTGACGCATATTTGTGTAGAGAATATAAAGTATTGGCGAGAGCACACATCCTTGTGGGGGGAGCCAGTCGAGGTGTACACTATTTAATAAAAAAACATTCACTCTGACTCTTTGAGTTCTGTTTTAAGTCTAAAATCCAGCCCACAAGATTATAACTTAAGTTAAAATATTCTAAAGGACGAGGAATTAAAATGTGGGCTTGCATTGTATTAAAAGAATAAAAGATGGATATGACACTCAAACTTCTCTCCGGGTGTTTAAAAAGCGAATTAAAGGCCTACTGAAATGAGATTTTCTTATTCAAACGGGGATAGCAGGTCCATTCTATGTGTCATACTCGATCATTTTGCGATATTGCCATATTTTTACTGAAAGGATTTAGTAGAGAACATCCACGATAAAGTTCACAACTTTCGGTGCTAAGACAAATGCCCTGCCTCTACCGGAAGTCGCAAACGGTGACGTCACACGTGTGGGGGCTCCTCACATATTCCCATTGATTTTAATGGGAGCTTTCAACAAAAACTGTGATTCGGACCGAGAAAACGACAATTTCCCCATTAATTTGAGCGAGGATGAAAGATTCGTGTTTGAGGATATTGATAGCGACGGACTAGAAAAAAGAAAGTTACATAAAAAAACCCGATTGCATTGGGACGGATTCTGATGTTTTTAGACACATTTACTAGGTTAATTCTGGGAAATCCCTTATCTTTCTATTGGATTGCTAGTGTTTTAGTGAGTTAAATAGTACCTGATAGTCGGAAGGGTGTCTCCACTGGTGTGTTGACGCGCAGTGTCTCAGGGGAGTCGACGGCAGCTATGGACGGCACAAGCTCAGTTTCTCCGGTAAGAACTAAATTTTTAACCACAATTTTCTCACCGAAACCTGCTGGTTGACATTCGGTAGGGATCCATGTTGGCTTGACCGCGCTCTGATCCATAGGAAAGTTTCACCTCCAGGAATTTTAAACAAGGAATCACCGTGTGTTTGTGTGGCTAAAGGCTAAAGCTTCCCAACTCCATCTTTCTACTGTGACTTTTCCAATATTAATTGAACAAATTGCAAAAGATTCAGCAACACAGATGTCCAAAATACTGTATAATTATGCCGTTAAAGCAGACTACTTTTAGCTGTGTGTGTGTGCAGCACTCATATTCCTAACAGCCCGTGACGTCTTGCGTACACGTCATCATTACACGTTTTCAACAAGAAACTCCCGGGAAATTTAAAATTGCAATTTAGTAAACTAAAAAGGCCGTATTGGCATGTGTTGCAATGTTAATATTTCATCATTGATGTATAAAATAGACTGCGTGGTGGGTAGTAGTGGGTTTCAGTAGGCCTTTAATCAGAGTGAGAATGGCGTCCTCCATTTCTTCTTTTAGGCCTATAAGCAAACTGCAGTAAATCAAGAGCATGTTCAATGTTTTTTAAAAGTTCTGATTGCACGGGTTTTCATTGGCAGATATGTCAGGACTACAGGTCTAAAATCACTTAAAATGACTGGATTTAGGGACAATTATTGAATCTTTCCAGACTTTGGAAACATGTTTATAAAGATTGATTAAAAATAGATGTAAAAACTGAGCTCAGTTGTTTTACACCAAATATAATATAATATAATATCTGGTCCAGGACTCTTGTTTACTTTTGTGTGTGAAAAGGTTATCTCAACATCTTTTTGATTAATGGAAAGGTAAAGTTTGAGACTGAGTTCTTGTATTTCCTTACTAAAATCAAGAGTGTCAAAACGTTTAAAAAAAAAAAAAAAAATTAAGAGCACTAGCAACATTTGAGTCTGAATTAAAAGGATCTAAATTGAAATGTGCACTTGTGTTAATGTTCTGGGCGCCGGCTAACGTTTTCATACTGGACCATGCAATTTTTCTTTTGTGTGCTGGGCTTTACTGACTTTGTGACCTATGGCTTGTTATTGGGGTAGATTTGAACCCTTTTACTAGAAATAATATCAAATGACATCAGTAAATTCTTCCAAGGATTGCTCGAACACATCCCAGTCTGTGCAGTCAAAGCATTCCTGCAGGGAGAGAACGGATACTTCTGAACCATGCTTTCACCTCCCTGGTTGGCACTTTTCCCCTTTTTACAAGAGTTTTGTAGACGGGCAGAAGGTCCACACAGTCATGAGCTGCTGATTCCAAAGGGGGAAAGGTGAAAGATTTAAGTGTCTTTAATTGACCCATAACAAAGATCCGAGGTTTTGTGACGCCTGGTTGATTAAAGTTTGTTGGGAACTTTTTTTAGGGATGCGTGGCTAAAATCACCGTACCATGAATTGATTAACGTGGACCCCGACTTAAACAAGTTGAAAAACTTATTTGGGTGTTACCATTTAGTGGTCAATTGTACGGAATATGTACTGAACTGTGCAATCTACTAATAAAAGTATCAATCAATCAATAAAATTGGGAGCATCCGGGAGAAAGACTGCAGTTTATGAATGACATCAGAGATGATGCCTGAAACAGACGGAGTTGAGAAAACTCATGTGGCAGATTAGACCTAACCTACTCAGTGGCCTAGTGGTTAGTGACCGCCCTGACATCGGTAGGTTGGGAGTTCAAACCCTGGCTGAGTCATACCAAAAACTATTTAAAAAATGGCACCCATTGCCTCCCTGCTTGGCACTCAGCCTCAAGGGTTGGAATTAAGGGTTAAATCACCATAAACGGTTCCCGGGCGCGGCACCTCTGCTGCCCACTGCTCCTTTCACTTCCCAGGGGGTGATCAAGGGGATGGGTCAAATGCAGAGGACAAATTTCACCACACCTAGTGTGTGTGTGTGACAATCATTGAAACTTAAACTTTTAAAAAAGGGGGGAGTGTGAGGGCTTTTAAAAGTGATGGACCCAGCATCGATCTTTCCAAGACTTCCGGAAATGTTCAAAAATTCCGTACTTTCAACTGTATTAAGAATGTACACATCGTGATGAATTTGTGAGGATATCAAATATTCAAGTTTATCAATCAAATTGTGAAAATAAAAAAACATTGTGGGGATGTTTATTTTAAGCTTGTGATCAAAGCACAATTGAAGACCGCCGCTTCTCCTCCTCCATTTAAAAAAAAAAAAAGGGGGGGGGGGGCAATTATGGTTCTGTGTACTGTGGTAGTGTGACTGCCAAGGACATCGCACCAATTGCTTGCAAGAAAACTTGCTCTGACAAGCACAAAAGACAGAGGTGAAATAAAGCAGATCCAGCCCTGTTTCAGACACGTCACACAGAACTATTTAACTGGTGAGCTAAAGCCATGAATTGCTTATGACAGATTAATAAAACTTGCTAACATTTTTGCAACGGAACCTTAAAAAACATATATTTTAGTTTTCACAGTAGGCCCTATAAGTAAAATTGCCCTTTTTTTGTAAGAATATTGCCTGACATCTCAAGCCCGTTCAAGCAGTTAAATATTTAACCAAAACTCTTAATGTCTTTAGGGAAAGCTGAAGCCTCCCGGGTCATTGATTTGTGACGGATTTGTTTAGCCAGTTTAGTAACAATTAGTCTTAGACATACTAGATCAGGGGTCAGCAACCCACAGCTCTTTGATCACTTTGATGTGGCTCAGCTGCATACATGCCTATCCCCACGATTTTATCGAGAGAAATATCCAGGGGCCTACATTCTCCGATTTTCACCCGCACAACAATATTGAGGGTGTGCCGTGATGGAAATACTTATAACGTCAGCTATAACATGTCGTCGCGCCCGCTTTCACGCCATGCTATCTGCATGCCGGCCGGTCACATGTGACATGCGATCCCAGCTTGCACGCACAACCGACTGCAAGTCATACTTGGTCAACAGCCACACAGGTTACACTGATGGTTGTGATATAAACAACTTTAACACTCTTACTAACATGCGCCACAATGTGAACCCACACCCAAAAAAAAATGACAAAACAAATACCCAGAATGCCATGCATCCCTAACTCTTCCGGGCTTCATTATACACCCCAACTCCGCCCACCTCAACCGACGCACGGGGGAGTTTGTTGGTAGCGGGGGTGTATAATTTAGCCCGGAAGAGTTAGGGATGCATGGCATTCTGGGTATTTGTTCTGTTGTGTTTGTCTTTTTTTTTTTTTGGTGTGGGTTCACAGTGTGGCGCATATTAGTAAGAGTGTTAAAGTTGTTTATATCACAACCATCAGTGTGACCTGTATGGCCGTGGAACAAGTATGCCTTGCAGTCACTTAAGAGTGTCTACAGAGGCCACGTACAACATGAGACTGCGGTGGCAAGCTGTTAGCACAGATTGTAGAGGGTACTAAAGGCTGTGCCATCACATCACTCCATTATTATTGACGTTACGGTAAAAACCAGAAGACATTCGCGAGAATAGTTTCTCAGCAATTCGGGAGACTCCCGGAAAAATTGGGAGGGTTGTCAAGTGTGATTCTGTCAGGCGGCATTCATATAAAACTCGCGGGCCGCACTAACATTAAATTTTCATATTAAGGTGCGGGCTGCGTGTCTGAGACCCCTGGTTTATACAAAGCAGAAAGAAAGACTTTATGCAGTGTTATTTCATTTTAAATTTCAAATGAGTTTTGTGGCTCCCATTGTTTTCTTTATTTTGTTAAACGGGTCAAAATGGCTCTTTGAGTGGTAAAGGTTGCCGACCCCTAGGGGTGTAACGGTACGTGTATTTGTATTGAAGCGTTTCGGTACGGGGGTTTTGGTTCGGTACAAGGGTGTATCGAACGAGTTTCTATCCTAAAGTCTTTACAAGCGGCTCTGCTTTTTGCCTGTGTCTGAGCAGTGAGCACCCAGCATTGGCCCGTCCACACAACCATCTGATTGGCTACATACAAAGCCAATCAGCAGTGCGTATTCAGAACGCATGTTGTAAATGCTTCATTGTTGAGTAGATATGTGTTTAGCAGCGGACATCGTACACTCCCCAAATTATAAAAAACACTTTCCAGTCACAACTATTACAAACATCAGTATGACATTTTAGAAACTTAAACTGCAGTTCACAGTTCTGGCTTGAGGTGATGTGAAGGCTAATTAGCTTTTAGCGTTACGTTAGCTCATTTTGCTGTGTGTGCGTGTGTTAGGGGCAGCAAAGCCCTGTCTGTTATTTCACATGAACTCCATAGATTTCCGGCATGAATAGTCTCTCCTATTGCTATTGTACTATTTTTCAGCTACAGTTACATTAATCATACGTAATGTAGCAGCCTAGTTTTGAATAGCAGGGTCCCTGCTATCACATGTTAACAAAAATATAACATTTACATAATAAGTCAACTACAGGCTTTCCAAATCCTGTAATAAATTAAGCATGATTAGTTGACTTGAAACTGTTTAATGTTGCACTTTTTATATGTAGAAGAAAAGTTTTGTCATTTAGTCAAAGCAACAAATTGAGGCAGTTTAATGTGGATTAACGTGGGCAGAATTATTATAGTGTTCCCAATGTTAAAAGGATAAAGCCATTGTACATAAATAACCCAACAAATTATATTTGTTTGTTTTCTTACTGTACCGAAAATGAATCGAACCGTGACCTCTAAACCGAGGTACGTACCAAACCGTTACACCCATACCGTCCCCTGTATTAGATCAATAACACCAGCCATTAGCTGATTATGAGACCAACTTACCTTTAACTCGCTTTTGTGTTTTTTGTGGTGAGACAGCATGAGTGACAAGCCCAAACGCCGGACTAATTCCTTGGCCCGACATTAAAAACTATTATTTTCTGTTAAACCATTAAGTTGCAAACAACCCTTTTATAGTCATGTGACTTTGTGCGGAAAATTGCAGCAGAAATGCAATTTTTGCTATTTTGAACGTCTAATCAATATAAAAATGTAAGCGCTTTCTACAAGCCTTTGCGATAAGAGTAAAAAACAATTTTGTCCATCCAACCATCCATTTTCTACCACTTGTCCCTGTTAGGGTTGTGGGGAAACTGGAGCCTATCCCTTTGTTTTCCCACAAAATATAAATGTAAAGGCTGTAAACATGTTTTTCCTCCCAACAGTGAAGTGAAACTATATGACCCATCGGGGGATTCTACAATTCCGTCCACATCTAAAAAGAGAAAGTTAGAAGAGATGAAGCAGGAGGAAGAGGAAGTCGTAACACCTGCCAAGAAGGCCAAAAAACCCAAAAGAGAACCAGAGACGGCAGGTGAGCACAATCAGTGCAAAATGCAATCATTTGATTTTTTCTTTTTTTCTTTTTTTTTTTGCATAATTTCTAAATTTGGCTTACATTTGTAACAGAGGTGGAAGGGGAAACATCCAGAGCCGCTAGTGAGGAGCCACCCAAAAAGAAGAAAAAGAAGCAGAAGAAAGAGTTGGAAGAGAGTGTTGAGGTCACAGAGGTACAACCCACTTTCAGCGCTGCTTTCTAAAAATGTATTCATTCTCTTTATCAAACGTAAATGTTTCCATCTCCAGCCAACAAAGAAAAAGAAGAAAAAGAAAGTTAAAGAGGAAGAAGAAGACTGAAGAGGACCTAATGTGTGCGTGTATATATATATATACAGTATGTGTGTTTTTCCTCATTTAAAATACTTATTTTGTCTTAAAGAGGGCAACATTCTATTTAGTGCCCGATACAATATCTCACTTTGAATCTCCAAATCAATTGTTGGATGTCTGCAGAGGTTTGTCTCGACAGAACAAAGTGAATTTTATTTTTTTGTTTCTGACGTTTATTTTACTGCAGTCTTTAAGATGACACCTGAAGACAGAAAACATGGAATAAATGACTTTTGCAGAACCAGCGTTTCCTGTTTACGTCATTAGTTGACAGTTACGGATAAACATAGTCATTGGGAATGAAGATACAGGCTTACATTATATGGGGGTTAAATCTACTCAGGAGAGACTTAACGTTCGCTAATGAGTCGGGTCTTTTGAATCCAGTCACAGTTGTAATTAGTTTATGTGAGAGAGACGTTCTTTATGCAAATTGCCCCAGCTGCCCTCTCAGAATTTGAATCGAAATCGGCATTGTTATAGGAGTGAAGTCATCCACATGTGTTGCTTATTCATGTGAAATGTGCACCCACTCATGTAGATTGTTAGCTCAGTGGAGGACTTTTATCAGGCTCTTATATCTACCGGAGCTTTTTGTCTGTTTTACTTAGAATTGGAAAGATAAAGAATGAGGAAAAGGCACCATCTTGTTGAATGTTTATGAAAAGCCAAATTAGATTATTAATACATGTATTTTAAAGTAATGCTCACCATCCATTTTCTACAGCTTGTCCCTTTTGGGGAGCGGGGGGTGCTGGAGCTTATCTCAGCTGCACCAATCTTATCTTATATTGGGGCAATGCAGAGAGTTTCTAAGCCAAACAATTGCCCAATTAAATATTCAGCGTTACTGATCAAGCTGTGGAATTTTAAAATAGCAAAAACTATTAAATATACTTGTTAATTAAAACCTCGGCCTTGTTTTTAATATTTTGGCATATTAAAGGGGAACATTATCGCCAGACCTATGTAAGCGTCAATATATACCTTGATGTTGCAGAAAAAAGACCATATATTTTTTTAACCGATTTCCGAACTCTAAATGGATGAATTTTGGCGAATTAAACGCCTTTCTGTTTATCGCTCTTTTGGCGATGACGTCCGAACGTGACGTCACCGAGGTAATATAGCCGCCATTTTCAACACATTACAAACACCGGGTCTGAGCTCTGTTATTTTCCGCTTTTTTCGACTATTTTTTGGAACGTTGGAGACATCATGCCTCGTCGGTGTGTTGTCGGAGGGTGTAACAACACTAACAGGGAGGGATTCAAGTTGCAACACTGGCCCGAAGATGCGAAAGTTGCAAGAAATCTGCCGCCAGACCCCCATTGAATGTGCCGGAGTGTCTGCACATTTTACCGGCGATGACAGACATGGCACAGAGATGTATGGATAACCTGCAGATGCATTTCTAACGATAAAGTCAATGAAATCACAAGGGTGAGTTTTGTTGATGTTGTTGATTTACGTGCTAATCAGACATATTTGGTCGCATCGTGACTGCCAGCTAATCGATGCTAACATGCTATTTACCGGCGGTGCTAAAGCAGACATGCTACAGAGATGTATGGATAACCTGCAGATGCATTTGCAACTATATTACGTTTCCTTCCACCCACATTTAATGCGAAACAAACACCAATCGAATGATTTAAGTTGCTCCAGTGTCACAAGATGTGAAAGTCCTGATCGTTTGGTCCGCACATTTTACCGGCGATGCTAACGCAGCTATTCGGCCATGCTATGGCTATGAATAGCGTCAATAGCTATTCACTCAATAGCTTCATTTTATTCTTCAATACTTTCATACTCCAACCATCTGTTTCAATACATGCGTAATCTGTTGAATCGCTTAAACCGCTGAAATCCGAGTCTGAATCTGAGCTAATGTAGCTATTATATCTTGCTGGGCTATTCGCCATTGTTTGTTTACATTGGCAGCACTGTGTGACGTCACAGGGAAATGGATAGTGTCTTCGCGGAGAGCGAAAAAAGGGCACTTTAAAGCTTTTTTTAAGGATATTCCGGGACTAGTAAAATTTTGAAAAAAACTTCAAAAAATACAACAAGCCACTGGGAACTGATTTTTTTATTGTTTTAACTCTTTTGAAATTGTGATAATGTTCCCCTTTAAGCTTCTGTGTTTAAATGTTTGGGCACTATGGTGGTACTTGGAGAGCAAGTGTTTTCTGAGGTGGTCCCTGTGAAAAAAGTTTGAGAACCATTAGTGTAATGCAGTGGTTCTCAAATGGGGGTACGCGTACCCTTGGGGGTACTTGAAGGTATGCCAAGGTGTACGTGAGATTTTTTTGAAATATTCTAAAAATAGCAACAATTCAAAAATCCTTTATAAATATATTTATTGAATAATACTTCAACAAAATATGAATGTAAGTTCATAAACTGTGAAAAAAAATACAACAATACAATATTCAATGTTGACAGCTAGATTTTTTGTAGACATGTTCCATAAATATTGTTTATGTTTAAAATATTATTTTTTTGTGAAGAAATGTTTAGAATTAAGTTCATGAATCCAGATGGATCTCTATTACAATCCCCAAAGAGGGCACTTTAAGTTGATGTGTAGAAATCTTTATTTATAATTGAATAACTTGTTTATTTTTCAAGTAGCTTTTAGTTATTTTTATATCTTTTTTCCAAATAGTTCAAGAAAGACCACTACAAATGAGCAATATTTTGCAATGCTATACAGTTTAATAAATCAGAAACTGATGACATAGTGCTGTATTTTACTTCATCTCTTTTTTTTTTTTTTCAACCAAAAATGCTTTGCTCTGATTAGGGGGTACTTGAATTAAAAAAAAATGTTCACAGGGGGTACATCACTGAAAAAAGGTTGAGAACCACTGCTGTAATGTATTCATCTGATTTACTGACAAAACACATCTTATTACTGCCACAAAAAATTAAAACGAGTCAGTCTTTGCAACGGTTATTTTAACAATGGCTTCCTTCAAAAGAGCCTTAAATCCCATCTCTACTGAAACTTAAGAATACAGAGTGGCCATAGGTATATGAACAAAACTTCTACATCTTCTCTTGGTTATAGGTGTGAGCAAATTAGTGTAATGTCCACTAAATCTTCAGTCAATATGTTGAACATTTGAAGGACCAAATAAAAAAAAGGTATATGCTTAAAAATAGGCTGTAATTAAAAAACAAAAAACCCTTTGAGTGATATTTAACCTGCTTTTCTACTGTTTTTATTAATCTCTTGGCAGGAATTGATAAAATCATACAGTTTTCTAGGAATTTTGGAAATGTCAAGTAGTCATAAGAAGCGTTTTAAGTAGGGATGTAACAATCAGTATCGATGATTTTTGTGAAAAAGTATGTAATTGGCTGTTGTAAATCTGTCTCAACACCAATCCTGTCTAATAATTATTTTTTGTCCTCAGACTGGCTGCTTGTCAGGCCACCAGTTAATTATGTGTCTCCATCCACAATGTAGAGCCTCCCCTCTGAATTAATCACCTCAATTTTGGCAAATAAACCTTCTTTTCTAGTTTTAAGTAGCGTTATCACTGGAAGATGAGGCTAAACATGTAAAGAGACAGTATGGGGCGGCATAGCTCGGTTGGGAGAGCGGCCGTTCCAGCAATTTGAGGGTTGCAGGTTCGATTCCCGCTTCCGCCATCCTAGTCACTGCCGTTGTGTCCTTGGGCAAGACACTTTACCCACCTGCTCCCAGTGCCACCCACACTGGTTTAAATGTAACTTAGGTAATGGGTTTCACTATGTAAAGCGCTTTGAGTCACTAGAGAAAAGCGCTATATAAATATAATTCACTTCACACACTTCACTGGTCATGCTAATAGCTAAGCTAACAGCTAAAAAGGCTTGAAACACCAAGAAACAAACTAAACAATCCAAATGAAACTGTATAGCAGCTATTAACAGGGAATTATCAAGTAGATTAATAAGAGGCTAAAGAGAAGACCATATAACTGTTTGTGTGCACGTGTATATATGTGTGTGTGTGTGTGTGTGTGTGTGTGTGTACAAAACCAGTGACGTTGGCACGTTTTGTAAATCGTAAATAAAAACGGAATACAATGATTTGCAAATTTTTTTCAACATGTATTCAATTTAACAGACTGCAAAAACAAGATATTTAACGTTCATATTTAACACTGTTATTTTTTGCAAATATTACCTCATTTAGAATTGGATGCCTGCAAGATGTTTCAAAAAGCTGGCACGAGTGGCAAAAAAGACAGACGGTTGAGGAATGCTCTTCAAACGCTTATTTGGAACATCCCACATGTGAGCAGGCTAATTGGGAACAGCTGGGTGCCATGATGGGGTATAGAAAAGCAGCTTCCATGAAATGTTCAGTCATTCACAAGAAAGGATGGAGCGAGGGTCACCACTTTGAACAATTGCGTGAGCAAATTGTCGAAACAGTTTAAGAACAACATTTCTCAACGAGCTAGTACAAGGAATTTAGGGGTTTCACCATCCGAGGTTCAGAGAATCTGGAGAAATCACTGCACATAAGGGATGATATTACGGACCTTCTATCCCTCAGGCGGTACGGCATCAGTGTGTAAAGGAAATCACCACACGAGTTCAGGAACAATTTAGAAAACCACTGTCAGTAACTACAGTTTGTCGCTAGATTTGTAAGTGCAAGTTAAAACTAATATGTAGAGCGAAAGCCATTTATCAACAACACCCAGAAACACCAAAGCTCGTCTAAGATGAACTGATGCAAAGTGGAAAAGTATTCCGTGGTCTGACGAGTCCAGATTTCAAATAGTTTTTGAGAACTGTGGACTTTGTGTCCTCCAGAACAAAGAGGAATATAACCATCCGGATTGTCATAGGCGCAAAGTTCAAAAACCAGCATCTGTGAGGGTATGGGGGTGCATTAGTGCCAAAGGCAAGGGTAGCTTATACACATCTGAAGGCGCCATTAATGCTAAAAAAAGTACATACGGGTTTCGGAGCAACATATATTGCCATCCAAGCAACGTTCTCATGGACGCCCCTGCTTATTTCAGCAAGACAATGCCAAGCCACGTGTTACAACAGCACGGCTTCACAGTAAAAGAGTGCGGGTACTAGACTGGCCTGCCTGTAGTCCAGACCTGTCTCCCATTAAATGTGTGGCGCATTATGAAGCCTAAAATACCACAACGGAGACCCCGGACTGTTGAACAACTTAAGTTGTACATCAAGCAAGAATGGGAAAGAATTCCACCTGAAAAGCTTCAAAAATTGGTCTCCTCACTTCCCGAGCGTTAACAGAGTGTTGTTAAAAGGAAAGGCCGTGTAACACAGTGGTAAACATTTTTTTGTGATAGTAATTGGAGCACATACTTGTTTGTCATAAAAAACATTCATGAAGTTTGGTTCTTTTATGAATTTATTATGGGTCTACTGAAAATGTGACCAAATCTGCAGGGTCAAAAGTATACATACAGCAATGTTAATGTTATCAATTTTGGTGATGTAGAAAAGTGACAATCAAATCAAATTAGTTTCCCAATGGGAAAGTCAAAGGAACTCAGGAGCCATGTCAAAGAGCAACTGTGCAGACAATTGTTAGTAAGTATAAAGTGCATGGCACAGTTTTGTCACTGCCATAATCAGGAAGAAAACGCAAGCTGTCACCTGCTGTCGATATAAAATTGGTCCGAATGATCAAGAGTCAACTGAGAACCACCAAAAAGCAGGTCTGCAATGAATTGGAAGCTGCTGGAACACAGGTGGCAGTGTCCACAGTCAAGTGTGTTTTGCAAGAAGGAAACACTTGCTACAGAAGCGACACCTTAAGGCTTGTCTAAAGTTTGCTGCTGATCACATGGACAAAGATAAGTCCTTCTGAAGGAAAGTTCTGAAGTCAAATGAAACAAAAATGTAGCTGTTTGGCCACAATACCCAGCAATATGTTTGGAGGAGAAAAGGCTAGGCCTTTAATCCCAGGAACACCATACCTACCGTCAAACATGGTAGTGGTAGTGTTATGCTCTGGGCCTGTTTTGCTGCCAATGGAACAAGAGTAAATGGGACAACTAAAAGGAGGATTACCTCCAAATTCTGCAGGACAACCTGAAATCATCAGCCCGGAGGTTGGGTCTTGGGCGCAGTTGGGTGTTCCAACAGGACAATGACCCCAAAACCACATCAAAAGTGATAAAGGAAATGGCTAAATCAGTTTAGAATTAAGGTTTTAGAATTGCCTTCCCAAAGTCCTGACTTAAACTCCATTGAGAACATGTGGACAATGCTGAAGAAACAAGTACATGTCAGGAAAAACAACACTTTTAGCTGAACTGCAGCAATTTTGTCAAGAGGAGTGGTCATAAATTCAACCAGAAGCTTGTCAAAAGCGCCTCATTGCAGTGAAACTTGCCAAAGGACATGTAACCAAATATTAACATTGCTGTATGAATACTTTTGACGCAGATTTGCTCACATTTTCAGTAGACCCAAAATAAATTCATAAAACAACCAATCTTCATGAATGTTTATGTGACAAACAAGTATGTGCTCCAATCACTCTATCACAAAAAAAACAAGTCTTACAAATGATTGGAAACTCAAGACAGTTATGTTCTAGAAGCATTTAAGTCCCATCTTAAAACTCATGTGTATATTCTTGCCTTTACCCCCTTTTTTAGACCAGTTGATCTGCCGTTTCTTTTCTGCTCTGCCCCCCTCTCCCTTGTGGAGGGGTGGGGGTGTGGACAGATCCCGTGGCCATGGATGAAGTGCTGGCTGTCCAGGTTCTGGACCCGGGGTGGACCACTCGCCTGTGCATCGGTTGGGGACATCTCTGCACTGCTGACCTGTCTCCGCTCAGGATGGTCTTCTGCTGGCTCCACTATGGACTGGACTCTCACTATTATGTTAGATCCACTATGGACTGAACTCTTACTATTATGTTAGATCCACTATGGACTGGACTCTCACTATTATGTTAGATCCACTATGGACTGAACTCTTACTATTATGTTAGATCCACTATGGACTGGACTCTCACTATTATGTTAGATCCACTATGGACTGGACTCTCACTATTATGTTAGATCCACTATGGACTGGACTCTCACTTTTATGTTAGATCCACTATGGACTGGACTCTCACAGTAGTATGATAGATCCACTATGGACTGGACTCTCACTATTATGTTAGATCCACTATGGACTGGACTCTCACTATTATGTTAGAACCACTATGGACTGGACTCTCACAGTAGTATGTTAGATCCACTATGGACTGGACTCTCACTACTATGTTAGATCCACTATGGACTGGACTCTCACTATTATGTTAGATCCACTATGGACTGGACTCTCACTTTTATGTTAGATCCACTATGGACTGGACTCTCACTTTTATGTTAGATCCACTATGGACTGGACTCTCACAGTAGTATGATAGATCCACTATGGACTGGACTCTCACTATTATGTTAGATCCACTATGGACTGGACTCTCACTATTATGTTAGAACCACTATGGACTGGACTCTCACAGTAGTATGTTAGATCCACTATGGACTGGACTCTCACTATTATGTTAGATCCACTATGGACTGAACTCTTACTATTATGTTAGATCCACTATGGACTGGACTCTCACTATTATGTTAGATCCACTATGGACTGGACTCTTACTATTATGTTAGATCCACTATGGACTGGACTCTCACTATTATGTTAGATCCACTATGGACTGGACTCTCACTATTATGTTAGATCCACTATGGACTGGACTCTCACTTTTATGTTAGATCCACTATGGACTGGACTCTCACAGTAGTATGATAGATCCACTATGGACTGGACTCTCACTATTATGTTAGATCCACTATGGACTGGACTCTCACTATTATGTTAGAACCACTATGGACTGGACTCTCACAGTAGTATGTTAGATCCACTATGGACTGGACTCTCACTACTATGTTAGATCCACTATGGACTGGACTCTCACTATTATGTTAGATCCACTATGGACTGGACTCTCACTTTTATGTTAGATCCACTATGGACTGGACTCTCACTTTTATGTTAGATCCACTATGGACTGGACTCTCACAGTAGTATGATAGATCCACTATGGACTGGACTCTCACTATTATGTTAGATCCACTATGGACTGGACTCTCACTATTATGTTAGAACCACTATGGACTGGACTCTCACAGTAGTATGTTAGATCCACTATGGACTGGACTCTCACAATAGTATGTTAGATCCACTATGGACTGGACTCTCACTACTATGTTAGATCCACTATGGACTGGACTCTCACAAAAGTATGTTAGATCCACTATGGACTGGACTCTCACTTTTATGTTAGATCCACTATGGACTGGACTCTCACAATTGTATGTTAGATCCACTATGGACTGGACTCTCACAATAGTATGTTAGATCCACTATGGACTGGACTCTCACTACTATGTTAGATCCACTATGGACTGGACTCTCACAATAGTATGTTAGATCCACTATGGACTGGACTCTCACACTATTATGTTAGATCCACTATGGACTGGACTCTCACTATTATGTTAGATCCAATTTGGACTGGACTCTCACTTTTATGTTAGATCCACTATGGACTGGACTCTCACAATAGTATGTTAGATCCACTATGGACTGGACTCTCACTACTATGTTAGATCCACTATGGACTGGACTCTCACAATAGTATGTTAGATCCACTATGGACTGGACTCTCACTTCTATGTTAGATCCACTATGGACTGGACTCTCACAATAGTATGTTAGATCCACTATGGACTGGACTCTCACTACTATGTTAGATCCACTATGGACTGGACTCTCACTTTTATGTTAGATACACTATGGACTGGACTCTCACAATAGTATGTTAGATCCACTACGGACTGGACTCTCACAATAGTATGTTAGATCCACTATGGACTGGACTCTCACTTTTATGTTAGATCCACTATGGACTGGACTCTCACAATAGTATGTTAGATCCACTATGGACTGGACTCTCACTATTATGTTAGAACCACTATGGACTGGACTCTCACTTTTATGTTAGATCCACTATGGACTGGACTCTCACTATTATGTTAGAACCACTATGGACTGGACTCTCAAAATAGTATGTTAGATCCACTATGGACTGGACTCTCACTTTTATGTTAGATCCACTATGGACTGGACTCTCACAATAGTATGTTAGATCCACTATGGACTGGACTCTCACTATTATGTTAGAACCACTATGGACTGGACTCTCACTACTATGTTAGATCCACTATGGACTGGACTCTCACTATTATGTTAGAACCACTATGGACTGGACTCTCACAGTAGTATGTTAGATCCACTATGGACTGGACTCTCACTATTATGTTAGAACCACTATGGACTGGACTCTCACTTCTATGTTAGATCCACTATGGACTGGACACTCACAATAGTATGTTAGATCCACTATGGACTGGACTCTCACT